>NC_084582.2:3505000-3572500 GCF_033978685.3 Nerophis lumbriciformis | reverse complement strand
TTGCTCAGGCATTTGTTGACAAAGTGGTGACCCTCGCCCCCATCCTTGTTTGTGAATGACTGAGCATTTCATGGAATCTACTTTTATCCCCAATCATGGCACCCACCTGTTCCCAATTTGCCTGTTCACCTGTGGGATGTTCCAAATAAGTGTTTGATGAGCATTCCTCAACTTTATCAGTATTTATTGCCACCTTTCCCAACTTCTTTGTCACGTGTTGCTGGCATCAAATTCTAAAGTTAATGATTATTTGCAAAAAAAAAAAAAAGTTTATGAGTTTGAACATCAAATATGTTGTCTTTGTAGCATATTCAACTGAATATGGGTTGAAAAGGATTTGCAAATCATTGTATTCCGTTTATATTTACATCATCTCACGGCACACTAGTGTGCCACGGCACGGTGGTTGAAAAATAATTCATTCGTGGGTCCACGGGTCTTGACTTTGACAGCCGCTGATTCATCGTGAAAGACGGGAAAACAATATTCTGGAACTACGCCAGTAAGAAGTGATGCTTTTGCCTCCCTCTTTTTTTCTTAACACCCCCCACCACATCTTGCTCCGGTCACAGTCGGGCGAGCATTAAGAATGCACGGTAGTCCTTCCCCCAACGCCACAAACGAGGGAGGCGTCAAACAAGAGCGTTGCCATTATCATTCACACGAGTGTGTGTGGAGTGTGTGTCGATGGTGTCTGCATCAACTCTGTGTCCGTCACAAACCAGTCAAGCCACTTCCTACGCCGGTCGATGCGTGTGATTATGGGGTGAGTTCCCATTAGCGTGAGTTAACATCTTTACACCCCGCCTGCAACAACAGGCAGGTGTGACAGGATGACAGGGTTCAACGCCTCCGCTCCCCGCTGACTTCCTCTCGCACCCCCAGATCCACAGTGAGCCACACCCCACAGCAACAGGCCATGTAGCGCCGCACAAAACAAATGTTTATCTGG
The DNA here is from genome assembly GCF_033978685.3 of Nerophis lumbriciformis. Lineage (NCBI taxonomy): Eukaryota > Metazoa > Chordata > Actinopteri > Syngnathiformes > Syngnathidae > Nerophis > Nerophis lumbriciformis. Next base: position 3,571,548 of record NC_084582.2, on the reverse strand, counting down.
CCCGGCCCAGCTTTAACCCGCGAATTCCATCATGGGGTTAATGACGGCATTCAGCCCAAGAAGTGCTCATCAACTCAGACATCAGTTAACCCCCCGAACCGCCGCTGATAACCTACAAGCCTAACCTGCGACCTTTGACCGTCACCTCAGGCCTCTTCAAACGAGACATTGGCCTCCAGGGATTCGACACATATTTTAGTGGGTTTCTCTTTACTCTCCCTGTTTTGCTTTCACTCAGCGGCCTACTCTGCTTCTCCTCTATCTCTGCTTTGTGTTTACAAACACTGCAAGTTAATCCTTTTAGCCTGTTTCCTTTTGAGCCCGTCCAGAGTTTTCGCAAGTCTTTGCCAGAGGCTGATGTGGCGTACATGTGAGCAAACTTCAATACATGGTTCTGTTTAGCGACGTGAACTGTTGCTTCACATACAAACCCTGTTTCCATATGAGTTGGGAAATTGTGTTAGATGTAAATATAAACGGAATACAATGATTTGCAAATCATTTTCAAGCCATATTCAGTTGAATATGCTACAAAGACAACATATTTGATGTTCAAACTGATAAACATTTTTTTGTTGTTGCAAATAATCATTAACTTTAGAATTTGATGCCAGCAACACGTGACAAAGAAGTTGGGAAAGGTGGCAATAAATACTGATAAAGTTGAGGAATGCTCATCAAACACTTATTTGGAACATCCCACAGGTGTGCAGGCTAATTGGGAACAGGTGGGTGCCATGATTGGGTATAAAAACAGCTTCCCAAAATATGCTCAGTCTTTCACAAGAAAGGATGGGGGCGAGGTACACCCCTTTGTCCACAACTCCATCCATCCATCCATCTTCTTCCGCTTATCCGAGGTCGGGTCGCGGGGGCAGCAGCCTAAGCAGGGAAGCCCAGACTTCCCTCTCCCCAGCCACTTCGTCCAGCTCCTCCCGGGGGATCCCGAGGCGTTCCCAGGCCAGCCGGGAGACATAGTCTTCCCAACGTGTCCTGGGTCTTCCTCGTGGCCTCCTACCGGTCGGACATGCCCTAAACACCTCCTTAGGGAGGCGCTCGGGTGGCATCCTGACCAGATGCCCGAACCACCTCATCTGGCTCCTCTCGATGCGGAGGAGCAGCGGCTTTACTTTGAGCTCCCCCCGGATGACAGAGCTTCTCACCCTATCTCTAAGGGAGAGCCCCGCCACCCGGCGGAGGAAACTCATTTCGGCCGCTTGTACCCGTGATCTTGTCCTTTCGGTCATAACCCAAAGCTCATGACCATAGGTGAGGATGGGAACGTAGATCGACCGGTAAATTGAGAGCTTTGCCTTCCGGCTCAGCTCCTTCTTCACCACAACGGATCGATACAGCGTCCGCATTACTGAAGACGCCGCACCGATCCGCCTGTCGATCTCACGATCCACTCTTCCCTCACTCGTGAACAAGACTCCGAGGTACTTGAACTCCTCCACTTGGGGCAGGGTCTCCTCCCCAACCCGGAGATGGCACTCCACCCTTTTCCGGGCGAGAACCATGGACTCGGACTTGGAGGTGCTGATTCTCATCCCAGTCGCTTCACACTCAGCTGCGAACCGATCCAGTGAGAGCTGAAGATCCTGGCCAGATGAAGCCATCAGGACCACATCATCTGCAAAAAGCAGAGACCTAATCCTGCAGCCACCAAACCGGATCCCCTCAACGCCTTGACTGCCTTGTCCACAACTGCGTGAGCAAATAGTCAAACAGTTTAAGAACAACGTTTCTCAAAGTGCAATTGCAAGAAATGTATTGATTTCAACATCTACGGTCCATAATATCATCAAAAGGTTCAGAGAATCTGGAGAAATCACTCCACGTAAGCGGCATGGCCGGAAACCAACATTGAATGACCGTGACCTTCGATCCCTCAGACGGCACTGTATCAAAAACCGACATCAATATCTAAAGGATATCACCACATGGGCTCAGGAACACTTCAGAAAACCACTGTCACTAAATACAGTTTGTCGCTACATCTGTAAGTGCAAGTTAAAGCTCTACTATGCAAAGCGAAAGCCATTTATCAACAACATCCAGAAACGCCGCCGGCTTCTCTGGGCCCGAGATCATCTAAGATGAACTCATGCAAAGTGGAAAAGTGTTCTGTGGTCTGACAAGTCCACATTGCAAATTGTTTTTGGAAATATTCGACATCGTGTCATCCGGACCAAAGGGGAAGCGAACCATCCAGACTGTTATCGACGCAAAGTTCAAAAGCCAGCATCTGTGATGGTATGGGGGTGTATTAGTGCCCAAGGCATGGGTAACTTACACATCTGTGAAGGCACCATTAATGCTGAAAGGTACATACAGGTTTTGGAACAACATATGATGCCATCTAAGTGCCGTCTTTTTCATGGACGCCCCTGCTTATTTCAGCAAAAGCCTCCCCTTGTTCTGTGCCAGATTGTCTCGAGCTTTCGTGCCTGTCTTGCGTTCCATGTCCCTGTTCATGTCCATGCCTTGCCTTGTCTCACGTCTACGTCCTTGCTCCCAGAATATCCCACGCTGTCATTTTGAATTGACTTTTTTTCTCCCTCAGAGCGACTTTTGTTATCCTACCTTTTTCTACCGCAGTGGTGAGTTATTATTTTTCCTTAAAGATTTTTTCCTCAAAGTTTGTTGAGTGATTTTTTTGTTTACATTGATTAGAGTAGTTAAGTTTTATAGTCTTTATTTTCTTCCTCCTGTTTGGAGCGTTTTTTTGTTGAAGTTTTTGATAACAGATACGGTGCTAATTATATCGTCCTTATTTTTGTATTCCTCCTTTTTTTTGGAGTGATTTTCGGTTTTTCCCTTTTGGAACATTTTGTCGATAGTATTTTTGTGTTTCAAAGTAATTGAATTTACTCGGCTCTGGAGGCTTAAAGAGTATTTCAAAATAAAAGCTTTATTTGGAATCACCTCTCTGCATCTGAGTCCCTTCCTCCGTCCAAGCCTGACAGGTTCAAACTACAAGTGTTCACACAGTACACAGAACAACAACTATGATGAACATCTTCAACCTTTTTAATTTACATAATAATTATTGAAGTATTTAATATTAGTTTGCTTACTTATTATTTGTTATTTATTTATTCATTGTTCTGTTACAAACAGAGAACAAGGAAATGGGATAAAATTGCTATGATATTAAAATGGGCTCTGCTTCTTCCTACTCCTTTTCGGACGTGCTGTATTGAAACAACTAGAAATATGTGATGCATTACATTGTATCGTATGCATGTTCGAAATAAACTGAAACTGAACTGAACAAGCCCTGCGATGAGGTGGCGACTTGTCCAGGGTGTACCCCGCCTTCCGCCCGATTGTAGCTGAGATTGGCTCCAGCACCCCCCGCCACCCCGAAGGGAATAAGCGGTAGAAAATGGATGGATGGATGGATGAACTGAACAAATAATATTACTATTCTGCATAATCGTAAACCTTTGTAATAATTGAATTGCAGTTTTGTTTATAAGATAGGAACCAGGTTGCCCATATTTGGAAGTAAAAAAAAACAATAAAATGGCCCCCGCATCCTTTGCTTTCACAGTCTGTGGTCCTCAGTGGAAAAAGTATGGACACCAGTGCTGTAAAACATATATGGCATAAATATTACTAAATAAAAAAATTAGTTTAGGCTAAAAAACATGAAAAATCTGCGGTATAGTGAAGCCTCAATCAGGCTGTTCCCCTTTTCCCTTCCTTCAATAAGATAACCCTTCCTCCTGTTTCCTGTAGATATTTGGACAAGACTTGACTGTCAGCCTGAGAGTGAACTTCCCCAAACTTGTTGCAAGTTCATATTTCAGTGATTTATAGAGAGAACTAATAAGTCGATGTAGGTCAAATAGACATTTTCTCTGAGGAAATCATGTGTTGAATGGGAACTGCACTTTTGTATTTTATTTTGTCTATCATTCACAATCCTTATGGGAGACATGAAGACACAAAGTTTTGGGAGTAAAGTAAAAAATTGGCTCGTTCTTGGTGGCTAACAATGCAGCTAATGGGAGCAATCAATTCTGCCTTTAAGACTATGTTCACACTGCAGGACAAAGTGGCACAAATAAGATTTTTTTAGATCTTATTTTTTCCGTGCCAAAGTAGTTGGGAAAGGGCATGTTCACCACTGTGTTACATGGCCTTTCCTTTTAACAACACTCAGTAAACGTTTGGGAACTGAGGAGACACATTTTTGAAGCTTCTCAGGTGGAATTCTTTCCCATTCTTGCTTGATGTACAGCTTAAGTTGTTCAACAGTCCGGGGGTCTCCGTTGTGCTATTTTAGGCTTCATAATGCGCCACACATTTTCAATGGGAGACAGGTCTGGACTACAGGCAGGCCAGTCTAGTACCCGCACTCTTTTACTATGAAGCCACATCAATGTAACACGTTGATTGGCATTGTCTTGCTGTAATAAGCAGGGGCGTCCATGGTAACGTTGCTTGGATGGCAACATATGTTGCTCCAAAACCTGTATGTACCTTTCAGCATTAATGGCGCCTTCACAGATGTGTAAGTTACCCATGTCTTGGGCACTAATACACCCCCATACCATCACAGATGCTGGCTTTTCAACTTTGCGCCTATAACAATCCGGATGGTTCTTTTCCTCTTTGGTCCGGAGGACACGACGTCCACAGTTTCCAAAAACAATTTGAAATGTGGATTCGTCAGACCACAGAACACTTTTCCATTTTGTATCAGTCCATCTTAGATGAGCTCAGGCCCAGCGAAGCCGACGGCGTTTCTGGGTGTTGTTGATGAACGGTTTTCGGTTGATGCGCATTCCTCAACTTTATCAGTATTTATTGCCACCTTTCCCAAATTCTTTGTCACGTGTTGTTGGCATCAAATTTTAAAGTTAATGATTATTTGCACAAAAAAAAAAAGTTTATCAGTTTGAACATCAAATATGTTGTCTTTGTAGCATATTCAACTGAATATGGGTTGAAAATGATTTGCAAATCATTGTATTCCGTTTATATTTACATTTAACACAATTTCCCAACTCATATGGAAACGGGGTTTGTAAAACGAGACAGAATTAAATTTGGCTCAGTTGAGGAGAGACGTCTGGACTGTACTCTTTGTATAGTCTCACCACGCTCTGGTGAAAGATTGTACGCCTCCTCTTTTATTTGGACTTTCCCTGATTACATGGCAACAGCTGTTTCTAAGGGACTGGGGTCGTAAACAGCCATCGCCTTTGATTACAACAGTTCAAAGAAAAGGTCGCCTTGAGGGGAGTCTGGTCCTGCTTCCCCTCCGCTTTGTAGTTCTCGGGTCAAAGAAACAGAACACCTTCATGTTGCTTCCCATCCTACACAGTGGAGTTTTACAAGCCTTCTTCTTGGTAGGATCAAAGGCAGCATTTGTCTTCTCGCCGGGAACTCATGGAAACACAAAGTTTTGTGATAACGTAGATACAATTATTCTGACAACGCGCACAGGCCCCCATTGTGGCCCCAATGTGACCTCGACGTTACTCGATAAAGTGAAAACAAAGGAAGTTGTCCGAGAGGAAGTTGCTGTTACTACAAAATAAAATAAAAGTCACAACACCTTAAAATAAGTGTTTTTTGGCGTGAAATTAAATGAAAGTAATATAATGTATGGATGGATGTATATAGGGCAGTTTCACTTTAAATTGTACCTTTCTTCCCCCTTCTTTGTCTAATGTACAGAAAAGCTGGCATGTTTAGCAAAGAGAAGCAACAAAAGATTGAGTGAGAAATGCAAAGTTTTGATGTTGAGTTGTGCTATTTGGTCCAAAATGGAAGGAAGGGGGTTGGTTGCCAGGCTCTGTGCAGAGAAACATGCAGCACATTGAAGCGGAAGTTACAGCACTTTAGAAGCGATGCAATCACCATTAATTGGCTTTATTATCCGCCATTACTTCCCATCACTCTCTCGGAGCCTTTATGAACCACTCAACCCTGAGAGGATCTAAAGAACCCAGCAAGTGGCTGAAGGAGAGCCTCAATAGCGGTGAGGGATGTTTACAAACGCAAAACAAAACAAAAAAAGTCTCTTGTGTGTATCGTGCACTGCCACTCAAAGCATTCATTATACGTGTTTATTGACAGAAACCTAAAGATGTATACAAACCGTTGGTTAAGCAAGCTGACAACAGTTAAAGGGGAACATTATCACAATTTCAGAATTGTTAAAACCATTAAAAATCAGTTCCCAGTGGCTTATTATATTTTTCGAAGTTTTTTTCAAAATTTTACCCATCACGCAATATCCCTAAAAAAAGCCTGATTTTAACCATCGTTATATACACCCGTCCATTTTCCTGTGACGTCACACAGTGATGCCAACACAAACAAACATGGCGGAAAGAACAGCAAGCTATAGCGACATTAGCTCGGATTCAGACTCGGATTTCAGCGGCTTAAGCGATTCAACAGATTACGCATGTATTGAAACGGATGGTTGTAGTGTGGAGGCAGGTAGCGAAAACGAAATTGAAGAAGAAACTGAAGCTATTGAGCCATATCGGTTTGAACCGTATGCAAGCGAAACCGACGAAAACGACACGACAGCCAGCGACACGGGAGAAAGCGAGGACAAATTCGGCGATCGCCTTCTAACCAACGATTGGTATGTGTTTGTTTGGCATTAAAGGAAACTAACAACTATGAACTAGGTTTACAGCATATGAAATACATTTGGCAACAACATGCACTTTGAGAGTGCAGACAGCCCAATTTTCATCAATTAATATATTCTGTAGACATACCCTCATCCACGCTCTTTTCCTGAAAGCTGATCTGTCCAGTTTTGGAGTTGATGTCAGCAGGCCAGGGAAGCTAGGGTCGATAGGGGGTTTAGCTTGCTTGTCTGCGGGAACAAACTGCCGCCATTGCTTGCCGTGCTACCGAGGGCCTTTGTCCCTGAATTGCTCACACACTCCGGCAGATTCAATGGGGGTCTGGCGGCAGATTTCTTTGACTTTATCGTTGGAAATGCATCTGCTTTGAGTGTCGCAGGATATCCACACATTCTTGCCATCTCTGTCGTAGCATAGCTTTCGTCGGTAAAGTGTGCGGAACAAACGTCCAATTTCTTGCCACTTTGGCATCTTTGGGCCACTGGTGCAACTTGAATCCGTCCCTGTTGGTGTTGTTACACCCTCCGACAACACACCGACGAGGCATGATGTCTCCAAGGTACGGAAAACAGTCGAAAAAACGGAAAATAACAGAGCTGATTTGACTCGGTGTTTGAGAAAATGGCGGATTGCTTCCCGATGTGATGTCACGTTGTGACGTCATCGCTCCGAGAGCGAATATTAGAAAGGCGTTTAATTCACCAAAATTCACCCATTTAGAGTTCGGAAATCGGTTAAAAAAATATATGGTCTTTTTTCTGCAACATCAAGGTATATATTGACGCTTACATAGGTCTGGTGATAATGTTCCCCTTTAACAGGACAAAAAGTAGTTAACAATTGATGAATAAAAGTAGGAACATACAAGTAATAACACTAAAGTAACACACATATTGCACACCAAAAATATTATATTATGTACACATTACAGTATTTTCAGTTATGTGCTTTAACCCTTATGTAATGTCCATATCCCAATAAATATCTGTTCAGTATTTTAACATAAAAGTGTTTGATTGTGAGGCATTAAAAGCCACAAAATGCAACGGGTCCATCAGACCCACAAACGCTGGCTGAGTAACAACAATATGAACGTTGCACGGAAAATTTCTCTGCCAGTTTCTGCATCCCACAGGGATTCTTCTTTTGTGTTTCTGCACCTGCGATTCCCACACAAGGTTGCAACATTGTTTGTCAACACTGTCTGCTCTCATTTTCTCGCACATTTGACCCTCTGATGTTCTGTGTACCTACACTCTGTCCAGACTGTTATCGACGCAAAGTTCAAAAGCCAGCATCTATGATGGTATGGGGGTGCATTAGTGCCCAAGGCATGGGTAACTTACACATCTGTGAAGGCACCATTAATGCTGAAAGGTACATACAGGTTTTGGAACAACATATGCCGCCATCATGGACGCCCTTGCTTATCTCAGCAAGACAATGCCAAGCCACATTCAGCACGTGTTACAACAGTGTGGCTTCGTAAGAAAAGAGTGCGGGTACTTTCCTGGCCCGCCTGCAGTCCAGACCTGTCTCCCATCGAAAATGTGTGGCGCATTATGAAGCGTAAAATACGACAGCGGAGTACTGTTGAACGACTGAAGCTCTACATAAAACAAGAATGGGAAAGAATTCCACTTTCAAAGCTTCAACAATTAGTTTCCTCAGTTCCCAATCGTTTATTGAGTGTTGTTAAAAGAAAAGGTGATGTAACACAGTGGTGAACATAACGACTTGGTCGCATCGTGATGCGGATGTTGTTCTCCCAGGGATGCAGACGGCTTCGGACACAGCTTGCAGGTGGAAAAATGATTTATTTAAAGACATAAATCATACGGTGAACAAACAAAAGACATGCACATAGCACAAAAGGCAAAAACAAAAGGACTAGCGTGGGAGCTAGCAAGCCAAAATAGTCTAGCATGAAAACTAGCAGCTAAATAACGAGAAATAAACGTCGTCATCAGTTGTGTAAAACAAACTAGGAAGCCAGACCGAGTGAGGCCAGGGCAAAGACTAAATAGCCCTCTGATTAGTGCCCGGGCAACAGGTGCGCGTCCCGAACACTAACCAGAGGCAGGTGAATGTAATCTGTTGACATGGCAACTGAAAACAAACAAAATCAAGAGGTGCTGAAAACACAAGTGACTAGAAAACATAAACAAACTATGATCCGGGCAGCGGATCATAACAGAACATGCCCTTTCCCAACTACTTTGGCACGTGTTGCAGCCATGAAATTCTAAGTTAATTATTATTTGCAAAAAAATAAAAATAAAGTTTATGAGTTTGAACATCAAATATCTTGTCTTTGTAGTGTAATCAATTGAATATGGGTTGAAAAGGATTTGCAAATCATTGTATTCCATTTATATTTACATCTAACACAATTTCCCAACTCATATGGAAACGGGGTTTATGTTCTCTATATCCAACATTATGTATTATTCTAATAGATCTTTGTTGTAACACTGTTAGTGAATGAAGTGCACATTTGTAGCTGTTTCCCCATATTTTTATGTTTATATGGGGTTGTTTATAGGTTCCCTCACGCCTGGGTTCAAATCAGGCCACCCATGATCCGGAATCTTTGGTGTAGGGGGACCTAAGGGTGCCATGTTTGACCAACATCCCCGTGCCTTAGCAAAAGCCAGGCCGTATTGTTATGCAACGATTTGCTATGAATGAATAGGTTTCAGTGCAGGCCCGGTGAATGCATGTGGAAATGAGTGAATGAGTTGAGGAGCTGCAAAGGGGGATGCCAGAGGGAGTCCCCTCGGTCCTTCTGTGTCTTGTGTGTTTTGACTATGCCTTTAACTGTAGAGCTGCAGAAGTAGTGCAATGCAAAAATCCAAGGCAATACGGAAGCAGAGCGGCCGAGTTAACCCCTGTAGCCCCAATGCAAGACCCCCAGCCAAAACCCCCTGCTTCGTTTCTATATAAAATAGTATCTATCTAAGTTAGGGCTTCCTAATTGTGTTTTGTATGAAATTAATATATTGGATTGTTTAAATAGTCGTTTTGCGCTTTGACTTTCATGCAACATGGATGCATCAAAGTGTTTTGTTAAAGGAACACACAAAAAAAGCACCCCCCTTCTTCTGCGAGCTAAGGCACCGAGCCAATATTCCCACTGTCTCCCTCTGTGGGTGACATCACCGGTTGGCATGGGAAAGCGTGGGGGAATAATTGGGTTTTAGATGGTTGAAGTAACTATGAGTGGGTGCGATGCAAAGCGGAATTTGCACGGTTTTACTCAACGTGAAGCACGTAGATGTCTGGAATCATCAAACAGGGGCAAGAGGTTTGAGGAAATGTTATCTATTTGGTGCACTTTAAGGTAAACAATTCATGCACAGTCATTATTTTGAGGCTGTGGGTTGAGAGAGGAGGAGTCCCTGCTTTAAAGGGGAACATTATCAGAATTTCAGAATGGTTAAAACCATTAAAAATCAGTTCCCAGTGGCTTATTATATTTTTCGAAGTTTTTTTCAAAATTTTACCCATCACGCAATATCCCTAAAAAAAAGCTTCAAAGTGCCTGATTTTAACCACCCGTCCATTTTCCTGTGACGTCACATAGTGATGCCAACACAAACAAACATGGCGGAAAGAACAGCAAGCTATAGCGACATTAGCTCGGATTCAGACTCGGATTTCAGCGGCTTAAGCGATTCAACAGATTACGCATGTATTGAAACGGATGGTTGTAGTGTGGAGGCAGGTAGTGAAAACGAAATTGAAGAAGAAACTGAAGCTATTGAGCCATATCGGTTTGAACCGTATGCAAGCGAAACCGACGAAAACGACACGACAGCCAGCGACACGGGAGAAAGCGAGGACGAATTTGGCGATCGCCTTCTAACCAACGATTGGTATGTGTTTGTTTGGCATTAAAGGAAACTAACAACTATGAACTAGGTTTACAGCATATGAAATACATTTGGCAACAACATGCACTTTCAGAGTGCAGACAGCCCAGTTTTCATCAATTAATATATTCTGTAGACATACCCTCATCCGCGCTCTTTTCCTGAAAGCTGATCTGTCCAGTTTTGGAGTTGATGTCAGCAGGCCAGGGAAACTAGGGTCGATAGGGGGTTTAGCTCGCTCGTCTGCGGGAACAAACTGCCGCCATTGCTTGCCGTCCTACCGAGGTCCTTTGTCCCTGAATTGCTCACACACTCCGGCAGATTCAATGGGGGTCTGGCGGCAGATTTCTTTGACTTTATCGTTGGAAATGCATCTGCTTTGAGTGTCGCAGGATATCCACACATTCTTGCCATCTCTGTCGTAGCATAGCTTTCGTCGGTAAAGTGTGCGGAACAAACGTCCAATTTCTTGCCACTTTGGCATCTTTGGGCCACTGGTGCAACTTGAATCCGTTCCTGTTGGTGTTGTTACACCCTCCGACAACACACCGACGAGGCATGATGTCTCCAAGGTACGGAAAACAGTCGAAAAAAACGGAAAATAACAGAGCTGATTTGATTCGGTGTTTGAGAAAATGGCGGATTGCTTCCAGATGTGACGCCACGTTGTGACGTCATCGCTCCGAGAGCGAATATTAGAAAGGTGTTTAATTCGCCAAAATTCACCCATTTAGAGTTCGGAAATCGGTTAAAAAAAATATATGGTCTTTTTTCTGCAACATATATTGACGCTTACATAGGTCTGGTGATAATGTTCCCCTTTAATAACTCACTATGGACTCCATACATGACCACCCCAGCAAAGCCTGGCTGTTCACTAGGCTTTGCGCTACATACTCAGCCTACTTAGGGAGAAGCCTTTATTTGCACGATGCGCTTTGTCAACTTCTATTTAGTGGCTTCTTTACAACACACCCGGGGCCTTTGAATATTAACTGTGTGATCACTCTTGCCACACAAGCAGCCTCTCCGGACCCCCCGATCAACTCAGCCCGGCTCCCCTGCCGTTTGCTTCAGGGCTTTGTGCCCAAAAACCACCGCTCTTGTGGTCTCTTGTCGTGTAGTCGCGGCGATGCTTCAGTGACATCGTTTAAACATTTTGAATTCAGGCGTCGAAAAAGTGAGAAAGAGCGGGCTGTCATTGTAAAGCGCTAGTGAAGTGCAACTGTTTGTGTCTCGTAATGACCGTAGCGGCCGGGGCAGGAAGGCGGCCGAGGGTGGGAGAGTCTGAGCGGGTGTTTTTTTGCAGGCCAATAATCTCCTTTATTGAGTCTCAGGAAATCCTAATTGGGGTCGGAAGTGACCTTTGTGGCCAGATGTGCGAAGACAAACAGTCAACCCCCCCCCCCCCCCCCCCCAACCAAAGGACAACTGACTGCAAGCACTTCAGGTCTCCTTTTCACCCTGCTGAGTTTAATTTGAACTCGCAAACACCCGAAGACAACTGACCACAAGCACCAGGACATCTTAGGGGAATCCCGCTTGATGGCAAAAGAGGAAATGTGAGCTGCTCGCTTGTATCCTGTGCTCAAACGTTATGGTACTGCATGGCTTGGGGAACACAGCAAAGCAGCAAATGTACACTTAGGACGACAGGCTATCAAAACACACGAAGGAAACAGATTTCTCAACTACCGTATTTTGCGGACCATAGGGCGCACTGGATTATACGGCGCACTGCCGATGAGCGGGTCCATCCATCCATCCATCCATCCATCCATTTTCTACCGCTTGCAGAAATGGGTAGAGTAGCCAGAAATTGTACTCAAGTAAGAGTACTGTTACTTTAGAGATTTATTGCTCAAGTCAAAGTAAGGAGTAGTCACCCAAATATTTCCATCCATCCATCCATCTTCTTCCGCTTATCCGAGGTCCGGTCGCGGGGGCAGCAGCTTAAGCAGGGAGGCCCAGACTTCCCTCTCCCCAGCCACTTCGGCCAGCTCCTCCCGGGGGAAGGCAGTTATGAGGGACAATGGGGCAGTCCGTTCAGGATGGTTATGGCCCTGGGGAAGAAGCTGTTCTTTAGCCTGTTTGTTTTGGTTTTAATGCACCTGTAGCGCTTCCCAGAGGTCAGCAGGTGGAACAGGTCAGAGCCAGGGTGGGTGCTGTCCTTGATGATGGCACTGGCTCTGTTGAGGCAGCGGGAGGTGTAGATGTCCGTCAGAGAGGGGAGAGGGCGGCCGATGATCTTCTGAGCCGTCTTGACCACTCTTTGCAGCCTCTCCCTGTCTGCTGCAGTGCAGCTGCCGTACCATACCGTAATACAGTAGGTCAGCAGGCTCTCGATGGACGAGCGGTAGAAGGTCAGCAGCAGGTCAGGCTTCAAGTTGTACTTCCCGAGGACTCTAAGGAAGTGTAGCCGCTGCTGAGCCTTCTTGATGATTGATGTGGTGTTGACTGTCCAGGAGAAGTCATTAGAGATGTGGACTCCAAGGTTACATTGGTCATATTCAAAGTTCTCATGTGTCCGGGGACATATTTCCTGAGTTTATAAACATAATATGATTTTTTTTATAAAGGACAAAAGGTTTTGTGATGATAAAACATATTGATGTAGTATCGACTTGATAAGCTATTGTACTTGGTATCATTACAGTGGATTTCAGGTGTAGATCCACCAATGGCATTTGTTTACATTCAGGCGCCCTAGCTTTTGTTAGCGGTGACGCCAGTGAACTGTTGTATCCTCCTACGGTGTGTAGTGAAGCATGTTTAGATATTCCTCGTCCTGCGGGGATGATACTTGTAAGAAACGTACTTTATTCGTCGCTATGGAGGCGAGGATTAGTGATTTAGACGTAGCTAAAACACTGTCGACTGCGGATAGATGTTCGCTCTCTTCCTGAGGGCGTTTCAGTGTTATAACTTCACCTTTATCGTCAGTTTTTAGGCTAAAATGCGTTCAATCTCCATTTTTTGTCTACACACCAGTGACGTGCGGTCACTGGAGGCAGGTGAGGCGGGGCCTCATCTGCCATCATGGAAAGAAAAAAAATTTTAAAAGAAAAAAAATTAATTAAATTGTTATATGTATCCAGTGATTATACTATAAAGTTATTTTCCTTTTAACTTCACCAGTTTTAGATTATTTTTATTCAAAATCGCTGAATTTTCACATTTGCCGTTCAAATACTGAGAAGAGACGGTGCGGTGATCAGCAGCCAGTTGAGGCACGTCACTCAGTGCCTCAACATGGATTGCGCAATGACTCGGCTAACTGCTGGCCTGCTGTGCAGTGAGACTGTATTGCTATATGAATTATATTATACATTTCCATAGTTTAGTTAGCTGAGGTATATAATGTACAGTGTATTTTGTCAACAACTGTATGTGTGTAACGTATTTCTTGTGCTGAGCAATCATAAAACTGCTGCAAAGACGCACTGGCTGAGGCTCGTGTAATCCCGCCTCCTGGTGCCGGTTAATGCACCCCCCCCGACGGGAGCGCCACACCAACCAAAGCCCACACCCAAACCCTCCACGTGCAAGACCGAATCCACCCAAAAAAAGTCACTTAACAAGAAGCCAAAAAGTGCAAAAACAACATTGCTCGCGCCGGAGGAGCCGTGAACGACTGCAGGGACACAACATTAGGTACACCTGCAGACTGCAGCACAGATTTCATATTTCATTTATTCACAACTCCTCCAACACGAACACCACTGTTCCCGCACTTATAAGTAAAGGTAAGACCATAATAAAGTTTTTTTTTTATTAAATGTGCTTTTTTGTGTGCTACAGTTTGTATGTGTAAAGTTAAAGTTAAGTTAAAGTAGCAATGATAGTCACACACACACTAGGTGTGGTGAAATTTGTCCTCTGCATTCGACCCATCCCCTTGATCACCCCCTGGGATGTGAGGGGAGCAGTGGGCAGCAGCGGCGCCGCGCCCGGGAATAATTGTTGGTGATTTAACCCCCAATTCCAACCCTTGATGCTGAGTGCCAAGCAGGGAAGAATGCTGGTATGAGCTTTTAAACATAACCCGTTAACTGCTGCCAATCAAATGGTGAATAAGATACTCTTTAGGGTTCATATGTTTGTAAATCTGACTGTGATGAAGTCAGTGCCTCACCAGTCATGAACCTCACCGCACGTCACTGCTACACACTGTGTCTGCTTGTAAGTACTCCGTGATTGTGCGCTGCCGAACGTGCTCCTCTGCTCGTAAACCCAGCAATGTCATGACGGTACGGTGCCTCCTTAATGTGCATCTTGAAACAGCCACACCACAATTTTTCAGATAGTCCTGTATTTCAGCTGAATTTATTTGTGGATTTTTCTTTGCATCTCAAACAATTTTCCTGGCAGTTGTGGCTGAAATCTTTGCTGGTCTACCTGAATCCCTCATTTTCCACTTCTTAATCAGCGTTTGAATACTGCTGATTGGCATTCTCAATTCCTTGGATATCTTTTTATACCCCTTTCCTGTTTTATGCAGTTCAATGACCTTTTCTCGCAGATCCTTTGACAATTCTTTTGCCTTCCCCATGACTCAGAATCCAGAAACATCTGTGCAGCACTGGATGAAAGATGCAATGGTTTCTGAGAAACCCAGAAACTCACTGACCTTTTATACACACACATTAATTACAAACAAACAGGTCACAGGTGAGGATTGGAACCTTGATTAGCCATTCAAACCTGTTTGTGTCAACTTTTGTGCATGTTATCAGATCAAAGTCACTTTTGATCAGGGTCATTTGGGTACTTTCTTTTGTCGTTTTGATTTAAACAGAGTAAACACAGTTGTTTGCCAATAAATAGCTTCACACAACCATTAAGCATGAGTGGGTCTGCTTGGTGCTCTGGATTCTTAGGAAGTCTTGTGACATCATTGCTGCATCATTGTGTTTATCTTCCTGTGGAAAAAAAAGCAACTGTGAGACAGTGACAGCTCATATTAAGCAGTAAGTATCCACTGAAATGTATCGCTCTTCATGCTGTGTTTGTAATCCTGAGTCACGACCTCTTGTCTCCCTGTGTCCATATTGTTTGTATCATCGTTTGATGCCCTGTCTGTGAACCCTCACACACAGCAGCAAACGCCGCGCGTGAAGTCGCCTAAAGGTTTTCATGTATCGCCGCGTAGGAAGTGGGCTCTTAGATTTAGGAGATCTGTATAGATTTGTCATGTGGGAGTGCTGAAAAAGAGTGAAAGACCCAAATATAGACATGAGTGTGTCTGTTTGGTTAGTTTTTTTTTTTTGCTTGCCTCCTTTTATCAGGCTGGTGGTCTGACCCAGTCCATAGATCCTTGTCGGCCATAACCGCACGTGATCCAAGTACTGATGTGAGTAACCTGGGTTTGATTAAGAAGACCCCCCCCCCCTTTGCCAGACACACTGTCACATTTCCAGATCAGACCCAGGTGTGTGTGTATGTTTCTCATGGAGGCTGTGTTTAAAAGTACTGTTGCATTGACCTATTTAATCTAGCACAAAACCCAGAAGGGACAATAACTGCTTATGCTTACCGTATTTTCCGCACCATAAGCCGCCCTGGGTTATAAGCCGCGCCTTCAATGAACGGCATATTTCAAAACTTTGTCCACCTATAAGCCGCCCCGTGTTATAAGCCGCATCTAACTGCGCTAAAGGAATGTCAAAAAAACAGTCAGATAGGTCAGTCAAACTTTAATAATATATTAAAAACCAGCGTGATGTGGGCGCGCATGGAGTCGTATATCAACATGGACGGAGCTGCGTGAAAAAAGCCACCCGGCCTCTTCGCGTAAACTTCCCTTAACCACTCGCTCATCTTTTCTTCATCCATCCATCCCTTCGAGTTAGCTTTTATGATGACGCTGGCTGGAAAGGTCTCTTTTGGAAAGGTCTTCCTTTTGAATATCACCATGGGTGGAAGTTTCTGGCCAGTAGCATGGCAAGCTAGAACCACAGTGAAGGATGACTTCTCATTCCCTGTGGTGCGAATATTCACCGTACGTGCTCCCGTTGTATCCACAGTGCGGTTCACAGGAATATCAAAAGTCAGTGGAACCTCGTCCATGTTGATAATGTTCTCTGGCCGGATCTTTTTTTCAGCTATCTTGTTTTTACAATATGCACGGAAAGTAGCCAGCTTTTCTTGAAAGTCTTTAGGCAGTTGCTGTGAAATAGTAGTCCGTGTGCGGATGGAGAGATTGCGTCTTTTCATGAACCGGAAACCTGTCGCTTAGTAGGAGCCATTTTGTGGTCTTTACAGATGTAAACACACAAAGGAAATGAAACGTACGGTAATATCCGCGCGCTTCTTCTTCTTCTATGCGGGCGGGTGGTTGCTTACAGTAGAAGAAGAAGCGCTTCCTCTTCTATGGGGGCGGGTGCTTACCTTGGCGGTTGCTTGCGTAGAAGAAGAAGCACTTCCTCTTCTACGGGGAAAAAAGATGGCGGCTGTTTACCGTAGTTGCGAGACCGAAACTTTATGAAAATGAATCTTAATATTAATCCATATATAAAGCGCACCGGGTTATAAGCCGCACTGTCAGCTTTTGAGTAAATTTGTGGTTTTTAAACATAGCTGATAGGGTGGAGACTCAGGCGAAGGGGGCTTGGCCCGGAGGAGGGTTTCGGCACATTCTGAAGAGACCGTCAGAAAGCCACTTAGAGATGGTCTGTAAAACTAAAATGATGCAAAATTTTGACCCAAGCACCACCATTACATGTTATGTAGACAACAAAGAAGTGTTTTAGAAAAAAATCATAATGTGACCCCTTGTGGTCAATACATAACATGTAATGGTGGTCAGTTTGAACATCAAATATGTTGTCTTTGTAGCATATTCAACTGAATATGGGTTGAAAATGATTTGCAAATCATTGTATTCCAGTTATATTTACATCTCCAGTTATATTTACATCTCCAGGTTCTCCACCTGGGTCCGGAACGCAAAATTAGTCCCTCTCCTAGCTGGAAGTCACCCAAAAAAAGGAGTAAATTTGCCCAAGTATAAATTTAGGGTAAAAGCAGGGAGTAGCAATGACTCTCCTGTCATTTCAGAATGGTGGGATTTTTTCAAAGTGTCACCATTTTAGGGTACCAGCACTCTGTGGAGAAAACTGCGGCGTGGTGCTTGGGAACAAGCCTTGTCTAGGTGCCTGTCCCTTTAAGAAGGCTGGCCTGCCTTGGTTCTCCACCTGGGTCTGGAATTTAAAAATTGTCCCTCTCCTAGCTGGAAGTCACCAAAAAAAAAAAAAAAAGGCCTAAATTTGACTAAGTGTCTAGGTGCCTGTCCCTTTAAGAAGGCCGACCTGCTATGGTTCCCCACCTGGGTCCGCAACTCAAAAATTGTCCCTCTCCTAGCTGGAAGTCACCAAAAAAGGCGTACATTTGACTAAGTGTCATCATTTTAGAGTACCAGGACTCTATAGAAAAGTTTGGATTTTTTTCTAAGTGTCATCATTTTAGGGTACCAGGACTCTATAGAAAAGTTTGGATTTTTTTCTAAGTGTCATCATTTTAGAGTACCGTATTTTCCGCACCATAAGGCGCCCTGGGTTAAAAGCCGCGCCTTCAATGAACGGCATATTTCAAAACTTTGTCCACCAATAAGCCGCCCCGTGTTGTAAGCCGCATCTAACTGCGCTAAAGGAATGTCAAAAAAACAGTCAGATAGGTCAGTCAAACTTTAATAATATATTAAAAACCAGCGTTCTAACAACTCTGTTCACTCCCAAAATGTACGCAAATGTGCAATCACAAACATACGTATATCAACATGGACAGAGCTGCGTGAAAAAAGCCACCCGGCCTCTTCGCGTAAACTTAAACTTACCTTAACCACTCGCTCATCTTTTCTTCATCCATCCCTTCGAGTTAGCTTTTATGATGACGCCGGCTGGAAAGGTCTCTTTTGGCAAGGTCTTCCTTTTGAATATCACCATGGGTGGAAGTTTCATTAGCATGGCAAGCTAGAACCACAGTGAAGGATGACTTCTCATTCCCTGTGGTGCGAATATTCACCGTACGTGCTCCCGTTGTATCCACAGTGCGGTTCACATGAATATCAGTTGCTGTGAAATACGGTAGTAATCCGTGTGCGGATGGAGAGATTGCGTCTTTTCATGAACCGGATCCTTGTCGCTTAGTAGGAGCCATTTTGTGGTCTTTACAGATGTAAACAGGAAATGAAACGTACGGTGATATCCGCGCGTTTTTTCTTCTTCTTCCGGGGGCGGGTGGTTGCTTACAGTAGAAGAAGAAGCGCTTCCTGTTCTATGGGGGCGGGTGCTTACCTTGGCGGTTGCTTGCGTAGAAGAAGAAGCGCTTCCTGTTCTACCGAGAAAAAAGATGGCGGCTGTTTACCTAAGTTGCGAGATCGAAACTTTATGAAAATGAATCTTAATATTTATCCATATATAAAGCGCACCGGGTTAAAAGCCGCACTGTCAGCTTTTGAGTAAATTTGTGGTTTTTAGGTGCGGCTAATGGTGCGGAAAATATGGTACCAGGACTGTAGTGGGGAATTGGAGATACATCACAATTTCCCAACTCATATGGAAACGGGGTTTGTAAAAAAAAAAAACATGAGGCTCCCACATAAATCTTACACATGAACAGTTTCATGCACATTCTCTACAGCTCACTGTTAGACAAAGTGATGGATGCCAAGTTAAAAATCCCTTCCTCACTGACCCCTGCCACCGTGCCAGTTATACACGAGTGCGGGCGTACCAGGTGAAATAGTGCAGTCTTGGACTATAAAGCAGCTGTCTGTCAACAGTGGCATTTCCGTGCATTCTGGGAAGTGCGCTGTATGCTGGGACGTCGTGTCTGACTGAATAGAAAATGAAGTTTCCTGAGAGAAGTTTGTTCTGGCACGGCTACACTACAACATGCCTCGCTGCACAGCAACAACAATAGCCAGATCTGCAGGGTCGTAACCTCCTAATTACTTCAGCCCAAGAGGCGATGACATGGACTTGTCAGCGGAGCCTATGAAGGAGGCTACCTGAGATGGATTCGGCGGCGCTAGGTGATATAGAATGGGGTGGGGGGATGAAAGGTCAATGCAACGGGTCCACCTGCCAGCACCTGGGCTATTTCAGCACCACCTTGCAACTTCTAGCCTCTTGCCTTTCACCCGTGCTATCTTTTTCCCCCGAACTGATGGTGGGTCGTGGCGGAGATGTGGATATGTGTTCCCATGTCTGAGAGCCATCCACTCCTGCTCTCGGGTTCTCAGCAGGATATATTTCTTAGCATGATCAAGGTCTTCAGCAGCAGCACCAGATCACAGCGCTGCTTGCCTCAATGACAACAGAGGCTGGCGTGTAACCAATATTACCATTGACATTATTCAGAGCTCTTTCATGCACTATTTGCAAGACTTGGCAAAAATGAGCATTGAGAGAATGTACTTTTGCTAGTCATTATATACAGAAGAACAGGCTTCAGTCAGTTTAGTTTAGTTTCAAGTTTATTCACAATACCATAGAACAGGGGTGCTCATTACGTCGATCGCGATCTACCGGTCGATCTCGGAGGGTGTGTCAGTCGATCACCAGCCAGGCATTAAAAAAATAGTCCTAAAAATGAGCGATCATAAATCTTCACTATGACGTCACTTTCGTCACTTGATTGACATTCACGGCACCCGAGGGTCTTCTGAGATGACGCTGGCTGCTGCCAGCTCATTAAAATGACCGACTGGAAGGCGAGAAACACTTTATTTCAACAGACTCTGGCGCCGTACCTGTAGTCAAAACTCCAAAGACCGACTGCACAGTTGCACAATAAAAGCTCTGCTTCATCCTGCCTGCGCTACCAAAATAAGAGTCTCAGAAAGCTGGCGTGCACAAGCTAGCAAGCTACGTAGTTTGCCGACAATGTATTTCTTGTAAAGTGTATACAAAGGAGTACGGAAGCTGGACAAATAAGATGCCAAAAACCAACCACTTTCATGTGGTATTGGACAGAAAGGAGGACTTTTTTTCTCCTCCATTCGAAAATGCGGACGTTTACAGCACCACTGTCTGATTCCTATCAATGCAAGTCATCAGAATCAGGTAATACACCAACTTATATTCTTGTCTTCATGAAAGAAAGGAATCTATATGTGTTAAACATGCTTGTATTATCTTTAACCACCTTTAACTTGTTAACAATATTAACTATATGTGTTAAACATGCTTGTATTATCTTAAACACCTTTAAGTTGTTAACAATATTAACTATATGTGTTAAACATGCTTGTTTTATCTTTAACCACCTTTAACTTGTTAACAATATTAACTATATGTGTTAAACATGCTTGCATTATCTTTAAACACCTTTAACTTGTTAACAATATTAACTATATGTATTAAACATACTTGTATTTTCATTAAACACCTTTAATGTATTACCAATATTAACTATATGTGTTAAACATGCTTGCATTATCATTAAACACCTTTAACTTGTTAACAAAAACATATATTTCATAAATAAGTCAATATAAATTATATATATGAATGAGGTAGATCCCCACGACTTGATCAATTGAAAAGTAGCTCGCCTGCAGAAAAAGTGTGAGCACCCCTGCCGTAGAACAATTACAATAGTAGTGAATATCATTTAAAGATGTTGGTAAGTGAAAGGGTCCCCCAAATAAGCTAGAGGAAGCTTTTGGCAGGGGGTCCAGAGGACAGTATATACATGGAATGATGAAACATGGTGGCAAGCACAAAAAACAAACAAAAAAAACAACAACGCTATATGATAAACACAAGATAATAGTACTCAAGCAAGCATACACATACAAACCCCGTTTCCATATGAGTTGGGAAATTGTGTTAGATGTAAATATAAACGGAATACAATGATTTGCTAATCCTTTTCAACCCATATTCAATTGAATGCACTACAAAGACAAGATATTTGATGTTCAAACTCACCAACTTTATTTTTTTTTTTGCAAATAATAATTAACTTAGAATTTCATGGCTGCAACACGTGCCAAAGTAGTTGGGAAAGGGCATGTTCACCACTGTGTTACATGGCCTTTCCTTTTAACAACACTCAGTAAACGTTTGGGAACTGAGGAGACACATTTTTTAAGCTTCTCAGGTGGAATTCTTTCCCATTCTTGCTTGATGTACAGCTTAAGTTGTTCAACAGTCCGGGGGTCTCCGTTGTGCTATTTTAGGCTTCATAATGCGCCACACATTTTCAATGGGAGACAGGTCTGGACTACAGGCAGGCCAGTCTAGTACCCGCACTCTTTTACTATGAAGCCACATTGATGTAACACGTGGCTTGGCATTGTCTTGCTGAAATAAGCAGGGGCGTCCATGATAACGTTGCTTGGATGGCAACATATGTTGCTCCAAAACCTGTATGTACCTTTCAGCATTAATGGCGCCTTCACAGATGTGTAAGTTACCCATGTCTTGGGCACTAATACACCCCCATATCATCACACATGCTGGCTTTTCAACTTTGGGCCTATAACAATCCGGATGGTTGTTTTCCTCTTTGGTCCGGAGGACACGAAGTCCACAATTTCCAAAAACAATTTGAAATGTGAACTCGTCAGACCACAGAACACTTTTCCACTTTGTATCAGTCCATCTTAGATGAGCTCAGGCCCAGCGAAACCGACGGCGTTTCTGGGTGTTGTTGATAAACGGTTTTCGCCTTCCATAGGAGAGTTTTAACTTGCACTTACAGATGCAACGACCAACTGTAGTTACTGACAGTGGGTTTCTGAAGTGTTCCTGAGCTCATGTGGTGATATCCTTTACACACTGATGTCGCTTGTTGATGCAGTACAGCCTGAGGGATCAAAGGTCACGGGCTTAGCTGCTTACGTGCAGTGATTTCTCCAGATTCTCTGAACCCTTTGATGATATTACGAACCATAGATGGTGAAATCCCTAAATTCCTTGCAATAGCTGGTTGAGAAAGGTTTTTCTTAAACTCTTCAACAAATTGCTCAGGCATTTGTTGACAAAGTGGTAACCCTCGTCCCATCCTTGTTTGTGAATGACTGAGCATTTCATGGAAACTACTTGTATACCCAATCATGGCACCCACCTGTTCCCAATTTGCCTGTTCACCTGTGGGATGTTCCAAATAAGTGTTTGATGAGCATTCCTCAACATTATCAGTATTTATTGCCACCTTTCCCAACTTCTTTGCTATGTGTTGCTGGGGGTTACCCACATATGCGGTCCTCTCCAAGGTTTCTCATAGTCATTCACATCGACGTCCCACTGGGGTGAGTTTTTCCTTGCCCTTATGTGGGCTCTGTACCGAGGATGTCGTTGTGGCTTGTGCAGCCCTTTGAGACACTTGTGATTTAGGGCTATATAAATAAACATTGATTGATTGATATACAGTCGTGGAATTAACACATTATTATGTCTAATTTGGACAACCAGGTATGGTGAAGATAAGGTCCTTTTTTTTTTTTTAAATAAAAAAATAAAAAAAGATAAATAAATTAAAAACATTTTCTTGAATAAAAAAGAAAGTAAAACAATATAAAAACAGTTACATAGAAACTAGTAATTAATGAAAATGAGTCAAATTAACTGTTAAAGGTTAGTACTAGTGGACCAGCAGCACGCACAATCATGTGTGCTTACGGACTGTATCCCTTGCAGACTGTATTGATATATATTGATATATAATGTAGGAACCAGAATATTAATAACAGAAAGAAACAACCCTTTTGGGTGAATGAGTGTGAATGAGTGTAAACGGGGGAGGAAGGTTTTTTGGGTTTGTGTACTAATTGTAAGTGTATCTCATACTTGCCAACCCTCCCGAATTTTCCGGGAGACTCCCGAAATTCAGCGCCCCTCCCGGGACAAATATTATCCCGAAATTCTCCCGATTTTCAGCCGAGCTGGAGGCCACGCCCCCTCCAGCTCCATGAGGACCTGAGTGAGGACAGCCTTCTTTCACGACGGGAGGACAACAGGGTGACAAGAACTAAAATCATCCAGACTAGAGACAAATTGTATTATTTTGTTTATCTTACCTAAAAATAAATATATTTATTAATTTAAAAAAAAAAAACTAAATACATTTTTACTAGATTATGCTAAAAACATCAAAATTAATTGTATTTTTATTTGTATTTTTTCTGACTCCTTATTACATCCAGCCATAGAATTATACATTAAAATAAACATATTTGAAATAATTAATTTTAAATTATCATAATAATTCATTTAAAATGATCATATTTAATTATTAAAATAATTGCTTGTTTATCAACAACTTTAGCATTTTATTCATTACATTTTGAAGCTCTCAGAAGCCAAGTTATGTTATATTCCTTAATATTTATTTATGCAAGTTTGAAGTATCAATTATCTAAACACAGTTTTGTTTGCATATTTTCAGGATGTAGAATTCTAGCTGTCAATATACTCCTTGTTACGCCTTCGAGGCATTGTGATGCCGTAGGTCGTCTTTTCAAGATGCAGAGGGATGTCAGGAAGCGGCTTGCAGGTGAGAATAAATGATTTATTCTGATTGCAGAACAAAATGCTGCGCGGTGCACCACGGCACGGAAAACCAGAGGGTAGCAAAGATGCTAATATCAAAAATGTAAACTATGAGCGAAACTAGGAGCGTAACTTGTTGCGTAGGAGCAAACAAAACCAACAGACCGAATGAGGCCAGCGCGTAAACTAAATAGCCCTCTGATTAGTGCCCGGGCAACAGGTGCGCGTCCGGGACACTAACCAGAGGCAGGTGACTATAATCTGCCGTCATGGCAACAGAAACAAACTCAAGAGGTGCTGAAAACACAAGTGACTTGAAAACAAAAACAAAAATATGATCCGGGCAGCGGATCATAACACTCCTCCCCTCTTAACCACGCCCCAACCACGCCCCGCCCCACCCCCAACCACGCCCCCCACCTCCCGAAATCGGAGGTCTCAAGGTTGGCAAGCAGGCCCGGCCCTAACCAATCTGGCGCCCTAGGCAAGATTTTAGGTGGCGCCCCCCCCCCCCCCCCCCCCCCCACATCGGCAGTGAAGTGTATATACTCACAAGAACCCGAATAGCTTTGTCTTTGACCTTTTTTTTTTACTTACAACTATACCTGATATATAAAGGGGTGGAAAAGTGACTATTACCTGCAGGGCAAACATTAGCTAACCAGAAGGCAATAACAACGTAAACAAAAAACACCTGCTTAAAAGATCTAATACAAATGTCCCTGAGGAATGTAAGGTGGGAGTACTGTAATTACCCAACGTTACATTATTATTTTCCATAACAATTTAGCCCCCTCCACAATATTAACCCGACGTTAAAACAGAACTAGCTATTTATTGATTAGCAATTGCAGAATCATGTAGCATTAGCTTAATGCTAAAAAGCCAGGTTACTATCACATTCTGTAACAGACAAATCATTTCATGTAGGCTAACGTTACCTACCTGCTACTTCTGTCTTTTCTCGTTTCTACCCCTCTTCTTTTCTCTTTTTTCTTCCTTGGGCACCTGACAGTTTTGGCCGTTTTGACATCTTGTGTTGATTTTTTGATGTGGTGACGTCCAAAAAGAGTCATGATACGGGAAGGGAGGGGGCGCACCGTGCGGGGGGAGGAGGGGGGGGCGTAATGTTGTAACAAATAATATTTCTATTAAATAGGCTTTACTTTGCATTTTAATTAACGTGGGATTATTTTTTGTATTTAGTACCAACTTTTTTTTTTTCTCCAACATTTGTGGCACTGGCGTGGCGCCCCCTGATGGACGGCGCCCTTAGCATTTGCCTATACGGCCTATGCCACGGGCCGGCCCTGTTGGCAAGTATGGTGTATCTTGTGTTTTTTATGTTGATTTAATAAAAAAAATTAAAAAAAAATAAATAAAAAATCTAAAAACCGAAACCGATAATAAAAAAAACGATACCAATAATTTCCGATATTACATTTTAAAGCATTTATCGGCATCTCTAATTGTAACTGAGCTACTGTGTGGAACAATTTCCCTTTTGGATCATTAACGTGCGGAGTTCCTCAGGGTTCGGCTCTTGGCCCTGCACTCTTTAGTATTTACATGTTGCCGCTAGGCGACATCATACGCAAATACGGTGTTAGCTTTCATTGTTATGCTGATGACACCCAACTCTACATGCCCCTAAAGCTGACCAACACGCCGGATTGTAGTCAGCTGGAGGCGTGTCTTAATGAAATTAAACAATGGATGTCCGCTAACTTCTTGCAACTCAACGCCAAGAAAACGGAAATGCTGATTATCGGTCCTGCTAAACACCGACATTTATTTAATAATACCACCTTAACATTTGACAACCAAACAAATACACAAGGCGAATCAGTAAAGAATCTGGGTATTATCTTCGACCCAACTCTCTCGTTTGAATCTTTGAATCACACATTAAGAGTGTTACTAAAACGGCCTTCTTTCATCTCCGTAATATCGCTAAAATCCGTTCTATTTTATCCACTAGCGACGCTGAGATCATTATTCATGCGTTCGTTACGTCTCGTCTCGACTACTGTAACGTATTATTTTCGGGTCTCCCTATGTCTAGCATTAAAAGATTACAGTTGGTACAAAATGCGGCTGCTAGACTTTTGACAAGAACAAGAAAGTTTGATCATATTACGCCTATACTGGCTCACCTGCACTGGCTTCCTGTGCACTTAAGATGTGACTTTAAGGTTTTACTACTTACGTATAAAATACTACACGGTCTAGCTCCGTCCTATCTTGTCGATTGCATTGTACCATATGTCCCGGCAAGAAATCTGCGTTCAAAGAACTCTGGCTTATTAGTGATTCCCAGAGCCCAAAAAAAGTCTGCGGGCTATAGAGCGTTTTCTATTCGGGCTCCAGTACTATGGAATGCCCTCCCGGTAACAATTAGAGATGCTACCTCAGTAGAAGCATTTAAGTCCCATCTTAAAACTCATTTGTATACTCTAGCCTTTAAATAGCCCCCCTGTTAGACCAGTTGATCTGCCGTTTCTTTTCTTTTCTCCTCTGCTCCCCTTTTCCTTGAGGAGGGAGGGCACAGGTCCGGTGGCCATGGATGAAGTGCTGGCTGTCCAGAGTCGTGACCCGGGGTGGACCGCTCGCCTGTGCATCGGCTGGGAACATCTCTGCGCTGCTGACCCGTCTCCGCTCGGGATGGTGTCCTGCTGGCCCCACTATGGACTGGACTCTTACTATTATGCTGGATCCACTATGGACTGGACTCTCACAATATTATGTCAGACCCACTCGACATCCATTGCTTTCGGTCTCCCCTAGAGGGGGGGGGGTTACCCACATATGCGGTCCTCTCCAAGGTTTCTCATAGTCATTCACATCGACGTCCCACTGGGGTGAGTTTTTCCTTGCCCGTATGTGGGCTTTGTACCGAGGATGTCGTTGTGGCTTGTGCAGCCCTTTGAGACACTTGTGATTTAGGGCTATATAAATAAAGATTGATTGAGATTGAACGTTTGCCTAAGTCTAAATCTAAGTCTAAATAGGAAGACATTTAAGAAAAAGTGAGCTAAATATTAAAATAATGTGATTGAATGCCTTGTTGTTTGTTACAGTAGCAATCTGCTCTGAATGATGGGTTCAAAGTTGGCCGGTTTTTTGCAGTTTCTCTTCAATATAGCCTGAAACTGTTTCCAATGCCTTAAGAAACTGGATTTGAATATGTATTTGACGACGTCTTTGGAGCTGGTGCACACTGTAAAAGTTTCTACCAGCCGATGTAGACAAAAGTTGGGTTAATCCCCGCGCACTCCCCACCTGACAAGCCAAAATTCCGCCCCCCTCTAAGTAAAAACTGGGAGGACTCGATCATGTCATATCAGACCTGCGAGAGCGCGCCTGCGCGTCCCCGGCGGCGAGTGACCCTTCTCTCCAGCGGCTCAGTCGTGCTGCTCACCGGGATAGAAAAGCCACAAAAGACGGAGGGAGTAAACAAACGGCAGTGACATGTTGACGTAAAGTGTTTCCCCCCGCGGAATTGTCGCTCTTTTTAGGTAAGAAAACTCTTTATTAGTGCCAGTGCGCACGACTTGATATCGTTTAACTGATCGAACTGTATCATCCTAATTGACTTTACATGAACACACGTTGAGTTCTTATATCCAAAGTGTCACCAAATACGTCGAATTGTTACCCAAAATCTGTTCTTAAAAAAAGTTTCGACAAGTTTTGCGCACTTTCGCTTTATCCCGACTACAACTTTCCCCGCCTGTTTGAAATTAATATCCAACTCCATCATACGAGGACGTGTTCATGCCCAAACTCCGTGTCGTAATTAAGGACTCGTTTTTTTTTTAAACTGGCGTCTGAAACCTGTGAGTCACCCCCTAATTGCATTACTAATCCTGCTTAAACCTGCCGGTACAAGTGTGTGCAACCGGGGGTTTAGTCGTTAACCTCTCATAACGAGGATAATATCGGCCAGTCTACACCCTTTTTTTAAATTTTCTTATTGTGTGGTTAAGCCTTGCATCACCCTTCCCATCTTTATGTATTCTAATTAGAAGTGAGGAGGTGTGCATGCATGTGAGGTGAACATGATGAAACAAGCACTTCCAGCAGAGAAGGAGTCATTTTTTTGGGTTATAAGGGTATTATTTTACAAACCCCGTTTCCATATGAGTTGGGAAATTGTGTTAGATGTAAATATAAACGGAATACAATGATTTGCAAATCCTTTTCAACCCATATTCAATTGAATGCACTACAAAGACAACATATTTGATGTTCAAACTCATAAACTTTATTGTTTTTTGCAAATAATAATTAACTTAGAATTTCATGGCTGCAACACGTGCCAAAGTAGTTGGGAAAGGGCATGTTCACCACTGTGTTACATGGCCTTTCCTTTTAACACCACTCAGTAAACGTTTGGGAACTGAGGAGACACATTTTTGAAGCTTCTCAGGTGGAATTCTTTCCCATTCTTGCTTGATGTACAGCTTAAGTTGTTCAACAGTCCGGGGGTCTCCGTTGTGGTATTTTAGGCTTCATAATGCGCCACACATTTTCAATGGGAGACAGGTGTGGACTACAGGCAGGCCAGTCTAGTACCCGCACTCTTTTACTATGAAGCCACGTTGATGTAACACGTGGCTTGGCATTGTCTTGCTGAAATAAGCAGGGGCGTCCATGGTAACGTTGCTTGGATGGCAACTTATGTTGCTCCAAAATCTGTATGTACCTTTCAGCATTAATGGCGCCTTCACAGATGTGTAAGTTACCCATGTCTTGGGCACTAATACACCCCCATACCATCACAGATGCTGGCTTTTCAACTTTGCGCCTATCACAATCCAGATGGTTCTTTTCCTCTTTGGTCCGGAGGACACAACGTCCACCGTTTCCAAAAACAATTTGAAATGTGGACTCGTCAGACCACAGAACACTTTTCCACTTTGTATTAGTTCATCTTAGATGAGCTCAGGCCCAGCGAAGCCGACGGCGTTTCTGGGTGTTGTTGATAAACGTTTTTCGCCTTGCATAGGAGAGTTTTAACTTGCACTTACAGATGTAGCGACCAACTGTAGTTACTGACAGTGGGTTTCTGAAGTGTTCCTGAGCCCATGTGGTGATATCCTTTACACACTGATGTTTCTTGTTGATGCAGTACAGCCTGAGGGATCGAAGGTCACGGGCTTAGCTGCTTACGTGCAGTGATTTCTCCAGATTCTCTGAACCCTTTGATGATATTACGGACCGTAGATGGTGAAATCCCTTAATTCCTTGCAATAGCTGGTTGAGAAAGGTTTTTCTTAAACTGTTCAACAATTTGCCCACGCATTTGTTGACAAAGTGGTGACCCTCGCCCCATCCTTGTTTGTGAATGACTGAGCATTTCATGGAATCTACTTTTATACCCAATCATGGCACCCACCTGTTCCCAATTAGCCTGCACACCTGTGGGATGTTCCAAATAAGTGTTTGATGAGCATTCCTCAACTTTATCAGTATTTATTGCCACCTTTCCCAACTTCTTTGTCACGTGTTGCTGGCATCAAATTCTAAAGTTAATGATTATTTGCAAAAAAAAAAAATGTTTATCAGTTTGAACATCAAATATGTTGTCTTTGTAGCATATTCAACTGAATATGGGTTGACAATGACACCTACTCAGTGGCCTAGTGGTTAGAGTGTCCGCCCTGAGATCGGTAGGTTGTGAGTTCAAATCCCGGCCGAGTCATACCAAAGACTATAAAAATGGGACCCATTACCTCCCTGCTTGGCACTCAGCATCAAGGGTTGGAATTGGGGGTTAAATCACCAAAAATGATTCCCGGGCGCGGCCACCGCTGCTGCCCACTGCTCCCCTCACCTCCCAGGGGGTGATCAAGGGTGATGGGTCAAATGCAGAGAATAATCTCGCCACACCTAGTGTGTGTGTGACAATCATTGGTACTTTAACTTCTTTAACTTTAGATCCACTATGGACTGGACTCTCACACTATTATGTTAGATCCACTATGGACTGGACTCTCACTATTATGTTAGATCCACTATGGACTGGACTCTCACACTATTATGTTAGATCCACTATGGACTGGACTCTCACTATTATGTTAGATCCACTATGGACTGGACTCTCACACTATTATGTTAGATCCACTATGGACTGGACTCTCACACTACTATGTTAGATCCACTATGAACTGGACTCTCACACTATTATGTTAGATCCACTATGGACTGGATTCTCACACTATTATGCTAGCTCCACTATGGACTGAACTCTCACACTATTATGTTAGATCCACTATGGACTGGACTTTCACACTATTATGTTAGATCCACTATGGACTAAACTCTCACACTATTATGATAGATCCACTATGGACTGGACTCTCACTATTATGCTAGCTCCACTATGGACTGGACTCTCACACTATTATGTTAGATCCACTATGGACTGGACTTTCACACTATTATGTTAGATCCACTATGGACTGAACTCTCACACTATTATGTTAGATCCACTATGGACTGGACTCTCACTATTATGTTAGATCCACTATGGACTGGACTCTCACACTATTATGTTAGATCCACTATGGACTGGACTCTCACACTATTATGTTAGATCCACTATGGACTGGACTCTCACAATATTATGTTAGATCCACTATTGACTAGACTCTCACACTATTATGTTAGATCCACTATGGACTGGACTCTCACTATTATGTTAGATCCACTATGGACTGGACTCTCACACTATTATGTTAGATCCACTATGGACTGGACTCTCACTACTATTATGTTAGATCCACCATGGACTGGACTCTCACTATTATGTTAGATCCACTATGGACTGGACTCTCACACTATTATGTTAGATCCACTATGGACTGGACTCTCACTACTATTATGTTAGATCCACTATGGACTGGACTCTCACTATTATGTTAGATCCACTATGGACTGGACTCTCACACTATTATGTTAGATCCACTATGGACTGGACTCTCACACTATTATGTTAGATCCACTATGGACTGGACTCTCACTATTATGTTAGATCCACTATGGACTGGACTCTCACACTATTATGTTAGATCCACTATGGACTGGACTCTCACTATTATGTTAGATCCACTATGGACTGGACTCTCACACTATTATGTTAGATCCACTATGGACTGGACTCTCACACTATTATGTTAGATCCACTATGGACTGGACTCTCACTATTATGTTAGATCCACTATGGACTGGACTCTCACACTATTATGTTAGATCCACTATGGACTGGACTCTCACACTATTATGTTAGATTCACTATGGACTGGACTCTCACACTATTATGTTAGATCTACTATGGACTGGACTCTCACTATTATGTTAGATCCACTATGGACTGGACTCTCACACTATTATGTTAGATCCACTATGGACTGGACTCTCACACTATTATGCTAGATCCACTATGGACTGGACTCTCACACTATTATGTTAGATCCACTATGGACTGGACTCTCACTATTATGTTAGATCCACTATGGACTGGACTCTCACACTATTATGTTAGATCCACTATGGACTGGACTCTCACACTATTATGTTAGATCCACTATGGACTGGACTCTCACACTATTATGTTAGATCCACTATGGACTGGACTCTCACTATTATGTTAGATCCACTATGGACTGGACTCTCACACTACTATGTTAGATCCACTATGGACTGGACTCTCTCACTATTATGTTAGATCCACTATGGACTGGACTCTCACACTATTATGTTAGATCCACTATGGACTGGACTCTCACTACTATTATGTTAGATCCACTATGGACTGGACTCTCACACTATTATGTTAGATCCACTATGGACTGGACTCTCACTATTATGTTAGATCCACTATGGACTGGACTCTCACTACTATTATGTTAGATCCACTATGGACTGGACTCTCACTATTATGTTAGATCCACTATGGACTGGACTCTCACACTATTATGTTAGATCCACTATGGACTGGACTCTCACACTATTATGTTAGATCCACTATGGACTGGACTCTCACTATTATGTTAGATCCACTATGGACTGGACTCTCACACTATTATGTTAGATCCACTATGGACTGGACTCTCACTACTATTATGTTAGATCCACTATGGACTGGACTCTCACTATTATGTTAGATCCACTATGGACTGGACTCTCACACTGTTATGTTAGATCCACTATGGACTGGACTCTCACTATTATGTTAGATCCACTATGGACTGGACTCTCACACTATTATGTTAGATCCACTATGGACTGGACTCTCACACTATTATGTTAGATCCACTATGGACTGGACTCTCACTATTATGTTAGATCCACTATGGACTGGACTCTCACACTATTATGTTAGATCCACTATGGACTGGACTCTCACACTATTATGTTAGATTCACTATGGACTGGACTCTCACACTATTATGTTAGATCTACTATGGACTGGACTCTCACTATTATGTTAGATCCACTATGGACTGGACTCTCACACTATTATGTTAGATCCACTATGGACTGGACTCTCACACTATTATGCTAGATCCACTATGGACTGGACTCTCACACTATTATGTTAGATCCACTATGGACTGGACTCTCACACTATTATGTTAGATCCACTATGGACTGGATTCTCACACTATTATGCTAGATCCACTATGGACTGAACTCTCGCACTATTATGTTAGATCCACTATGGACTGGACTTTCACACTATTATGTTAGATCCACTATGGACTGAACTCTCACACTATTATGTTAGATCCACTATGGACTGGACTCTCACTATTATGTTAGAGCCACTATGGACTGGACTCTCACTATTATGTTAGATCCACTATGGACTGGACTTTCACACTATTATGTTAGATCCACTATGGACTGAACTCTCACACTATTATGTTAGATCCACTATGGACTGGACTCTCACTATTATGTTAGATCCACTATGAACTGGACTCTCACTATTATGTTAGATCCACTATGGACTGGACTCTCACACTATTATGTTAGATCCACTATGGACTGGACTCTCACTATTATGTTAGATCCACTATGGACTGGACTCTCACACTATTATGTTAGATCCACTATGGACTGGACTCTCACACTATTATGCTAGATCCACTATGGACTGGACTCTCACACTATTATGTTAGATCCACTATGGACTGGACTCTCACACTATTATGTTAGATCCACTATGGACTGGATTCTCACACTATTATGCTAGATCCACTATGGACTGAACTCTCACACTATTATGTTAGATCCACTATGGACTGGACTCTCACACTATTATGTTAGATCCACTATGGACTGGACTCTCACTATTATGTTAGATCCACTATGGACTGGACTCTCACACTATTATGTTAGATCCACTATGGACTGGACTCTCACTATTATGTTATATCCACTATGGACTGGACTCTCACACTATTATGTTAGATCCACTATGGACTGGACTCTCACACTATTATGCTAGATCCACTATGGACTGGACTCTCACACTATTATGTTAGATCTACTATGAACTGGACTCTCACTATTATGTTAGATCCACTATGGACTGGACTCTCACACTATTATGTTAGATCCACTATGGACTGGACTTTCACACTATTATGTTAGATTCACTATGGACTGGACTCTCACACTATTATGTTAGATCCACTATGGATTGGACTCTCACACTATTATGTTAGATTCACTATGGACTGGACTCTCACACTATTATGTTAGATCCACTATGGACTGGACTCTCACGCTATTATGTTAGATCCACAATGGACTGAACTCTCACACTATTAACTAGATCCACTCGACGTCCATTGCACAGGTCGCCCGGGGGGTGGTCCCCACATATGCGGTCCCCTCCAAGGTTTCTCATTGTATCCCATCGGGTTGAGTTTTTTCTTGCCCTGATGTGGGATCTGAGCCAAGGATGTCCTGATTAAGGGCTTTACAAAATCAACTTTGATTGATTGATTGATTGAACTCAATTTCTGGGTTTTCAAAACTCTGAACCATTGTTGGGTTGTTTTACGAGTTACGCATTTTTGGGTAAAAGGCTCTCTTTGTTAAAAAGGAACTTTTTTTCCTAAAGGGAATTTTATTAAGGATTAATCTCATTAACATTATTTACAATCACACATTATGTACATAAACATATTTGAGCATGCTGTATAGAACTCCTATGATCATACACAGCAATTCTGGCAAGTCATATCTTGCTTTTGAGTATATTTTAATGGAATAAGAATACTTTTGATCAGTAGTTAGGAAGGAGTGGGACAAACCAGCATTAAAATGTATAACAGGCATGTGATTTGACCACAATGAAAAAGACTGAAAAAATTTACGGGGGTCTGGGGGGAGAAGGCCCCCAGCCAGGTGGGGGGACAAGGGGGGCAACGCCCCCCGAAGCTCCTGGTTTTTCACCAATTTAACATGCTAAAATTAACAAAGACAGCACCATTTGAAGAAAATATTTTAGTGTTTAAAGACATGAAAACATCATTAATAGAACATACCTTGCTTCAAGTTGTTTCATATGTTTTTGGCGTTTCGCATGTACAGGTAAAAGCCAGTAAATTAGAATATTTTGAAAAACTTGATTTATTTCAGTAATTGCATTCAAAAGGTGTAACTTGTACATTATATTTATTCATTGCACACAGACTGATGCATTCAAATGTTTATTTCATTTAATTTTGATGATTTGAAGTGGCAACAAATGAAAATCCAAAATTCCGTGTGTCACAAAATTAGAATATTACTTAAGGCTAATACAAAAAAGGGATTTTTAGAAATGTTGGCCAACTGAAAAGTATGAAAATGAAAAATATGAGCATGTACAATACTCAATACTTGGTTGGAGCTCCTTTTGCCTCAATTACTGCGTTAATGCGGCGTGGCATGGAGTCGATGAGTTTCTGGCACTGCTCAGGTGTTATGAGAGCCCAGGTTGCTCTGATAGTGGCCTTCAACTCTTCTGCGTTTTTGGGTCTGGCATTCTGCATCTTCCTTTTCACAATACCCCACAGATTTTCTATGGGGCTAAGGTCAGGGGAGTTGGCGGGCCAATTTAGAACAGAAATACCATGGTCCGTAAACCAGGCACGGGTAGATTTTGCGCTGTGTGCAGGCGCCAAGTCCTGTTGGAACTTGAAATCTCCATCTCTATAGAGCAGGTCAGCAGCAGGAAGCATGAAGTGCTCTAAAACTTGCTGGTAGACGGCTGCGTTGACCCTGGATCTCAGGAAACAGAGTGGACCGACACCAGCAGATGACATGGCACCCCAAACCATCACTGATGGTGGAAACTTTACACTAGACTTCAGGCAACGTGGATCCTGTGCCTCTCCTGTCTTCCTCCAGACTCTGGGACCTCGATTTCCAAAGGAAATGCAAAATTTGCATGGTTGAGTGATGGTTTGGGGTGCCATGTCATCTGCTGGTGTCGGTCCACTCTGTTTCCTGAGATCCAGGGTCAACGCAGCCGTCTACCAGCAAGTTTTAGAGCACTTCATGCTTCCTGCTGCTGACCTGCTCTATGGAGATGGAGATTTCAAGTTCCAACAGGACTTGGCGCCTGCACACAGCGCAAAATCTACCCGTGCCTGGTTTACGGACCATGGTATTTCTGTTTTAAATTGGCCCGCCAACTCCCCTGACCTTAGCCCCATAGAAAATCTGTGGGGTATTGTGAAAAGGAAGATGCAGAATGCCAGACCCAAAAACGCAGAAGAGTTGAAGGCCACTATCAGAGCAACCTGGGCTCTCATAACACCTGAGCAGTGCCAGAAACTCATCGACTCCATGCCACGCCGCATTAACGCAGTAATTGAGGCAAAAGGAGCTCCAACCAAGTATTGAGTATTGTACATGCTCATATTTTTCATTTTCATACTTTTCAGTTGGCCAACATTTCTAAAAATCCCTTTTTTGTATTAGCCTTAAGTAATATTCTAATTTTGTGACACACGGAATTTTGGATTTTCATTTGTTGCCACTTCAAATCATCAAAATTAAATGAAATAAACATTTGAATGCATCAGTCTGTGTGCAATGAATAAATATAATGTACAAGTTACACCTTTTGAATGCAATTACTGAAATAAATCAAGTTTTTCAAAATATTCTAATTTACTGGCTTTTACCTGTACTTCCAAAGCCTTGAAACCTCGTGATCCATAGTCAATATTATCATGACACCACGTGCACAAAACCTTTCCGGGACGATCGATTTTCCGAATAAAATCCCCGAACAAAGTCGTAACTTCCTTCTTCCCAACAGTATCAGTGATTTCCCTTTCCATCCAGTCCCATCGAAACTTATTTTTGACATGTTTATCAATTTCTTTTACTCGTAAAGCGTCCTTTCTCTCGAGAACCGACATCGTTTACATATGGAAAACGGCGGTAATAACCATTATGAATGATGACGTCATCATTCATAACAGATGACCAATCAACTACGGCGTAATATAAACTACGTCTCGAATCTTGAT
Source organism: Nerophis lumbriciformis (assembly GCF_033978685.3). NCBI lineage: Eukaryota > Metazoa > Chordata > Actinopteri > Syngnathiformes > Syngnathidae > Nerophis > Nerophis lumbriciformis. The sequence continues at coordinate 3,534,994 of NC_084582.2, read as the reverse complement.
TTAGGGTCGGGAAAAAAAACGGAAAAACGGGAGATCATTTTTTTTTCCCCCCCGAGATTAAAAAAGACGGAATTCCGACTGTAGACGGAAAAATCACATGCCTGGTATACATTTTAACCAACTTTTGTGTCAAAGAGCGCTAAATTGCGCAACCCAATTGTTGGGTTTGGAATAACCCAACATTGTAGTGAGCATAACTCGGCTTTTGTGTTAAATAAATTAAACCCAATAGTTGGGTTATGAGCATACTTGCCAACCTTGAGACCTCCGATTTCGGGGGGTGGGGGTGGGGCGGGGGGCGTGGTTGTGGGCGTGGTTAAGATATATATATATATATATAAGAAATACTTGACTTTCAGTGAATTCTAGCTATATATATATATATATATATATATATATGTATGTGTGGGAAAAAAAATCACAAGACTACTTCATCTCTACAGGCCTGTTTCATGAGGGGGTTCCCTCAATCATCAGGAGATTTTAATGGGAGCATTCACATACCATGGTTTATATAGGGCACAGAGTGGGTGGGTACAGGCTGGTGTAGGGGCGTGGTGATTGGCTCATGTGTTACCTAGGAGGTGTTTCCGTCTGTGGCGGCATGCTGATACAATTTCGCTGCGCTTGTTGAGGGATGACAGGTCTGGACGGTATATGATAAACAGTTTCTCTTTCAAGCATAGGTTGCATCTTTTATGACCACTATTGTAAGGTGTGCTGGATGCAAGAATTTGCCATGTTATTGAATATTCAACATTATTGTCTTTGAGGTCCCAAATGTGTTTGCTGAGTTCTGTGGTATTCCGCAGGTTTTGGTTCCTGAAAGAAGCCTTGTGATTGTTCCATCTGGTTTTAAACTCTCCCTCGGTTAATCCTACATATGTGTCGAATGTGTTAATGTCCTTGCGTGTTACCTTAGATTGGTAAACAACTGATGTTTGTAAGCACCCTCCGTTGAGAGGGCAATCAGGTTTCTTGCGGCAGTTGCAGCCTTTATTGGTTTTGGGGTCGCTCTGTCTGGGGGCCGACGGCTCATTTGCAATTGTTTTGTTGTGGTTTGAGATAATTTGTCGTATATTGTTCATACAGCTATATATATATATATATATTTTTTATTACATATATTTATGTATATATATATATATATATATATATATATATATATATAAATAAATAAAAGAAATACTTGAATGTCAGTGTTCATTTATTTACACATGTACACACATAACACTCATCTACTAATTGTTGAGTTAAGGGTTGAATTGTCCATCCTTGTTCTATTCTCTGTCACTATTTCAGAACACACACATTATACAAATATACATTATAAAATCAATAAGAAAACGGGAGCTCTAATTTGGGAGTCTGAATTAGGATCAGAAGTTCCTATATAAACATTGCGCACTCACGTCGCCTTTTTGTATTGATTACTGCAGCTGTGCACTGGATTCATTCACAAATACAAACTACAACTCACAAACACTTTAGAGTTAGGCTCCACCATCAGAATGTGTACTTAAACTTATAAAGATTACATGGATATTATTCAGTGAGTTGATTCACCAAAACTAACCTGTTATAGAGGAGAAAAAAGCACACAGGACGTTTCAATTGTTCAGACTGGTCGCGCTCATCAGAATGACAAGACACTTCCGGTCTGCAGGTGATAGCATTCAATCGGGAAGAAACGCCCTACTGCCCCCTACTGACCAATGTGAATACTGATAAATGTGTAATGACAGCTCCAAAAACGAATTCAAACCACAAAATAAAATAAATAAATCAACACAAAAATGTGACACATTATGGGTGGGTCACATATGCATGTACAGTAGATGGCAGTATTGTCCTGTTTAAAAGTGTCACAACATTGCTGTTTACGGCAGACGAACTGCTTTACGGTCGACGAAAACTTGACTGCTGTTGTTGTGTGTTGTTACCGCGCTGGGAGGACGTTAATGAAACTGCCTAACAATAAACCCACATAAGAAACCAAGAACTCGCCCTCGATCATTAGCTGTTTATATTGTGAGAAAGCGGACGTGTGAACAGGCTGTCAACACGTCACTCAGGTCCGCATGGAGCTGGAGGGGGCGTGGCTTCCAGCTCCGCCTGAATTTCGGGAGAAAATTTGTCCCGGGAGGTTTTCGGGAGAGGCGCTGAATTTCGGGAGTCTCCCGGAAAATCCGGGAGGGTTGGCAAGTATGGTTATGAGTCAACCAATATTGAGTTAGCATAACTTAACTTTTGGGTTATATAATTCAACCCAATAGTTTGGTTGGGAAAACCCCAACATTAAGTTATCATAACTCACCTTTATGGTTATATAATTCAACGCAAAAGTTGGGTTGAAAAGTTTCATTTTCTACAGCAGTTGGGTTAAGATTGGGTTATTTTTTAACCTGACATTTTTTTAGTGTGTGGTGTTTGCATGCATGTGAGGTGAACATGATGAAACAAGCACTTCCAGCAGAGAACGAGTCATTTTTTCTCTCCTCAAAAAACACCTTGAACTTGCACGGACAGTTGAAGTAGAGGTGAAGTCCAAAGTTAATGAAAGGAAAGGCTGATAAGCATGACTTCCTCGCGTCTTTTGTGCTCAATGTTACCTGAGTCGACCTTTCTTGTTGCCTTCTTCTAGACTGGTGAACCTTTGAACCCTGAGAAGATGTCCAAGTAGAGCCCCTATGCACATCAACCTGACTCTGGCCGTCAAGGAATCTGGTGCCTTTCATGGAACGCTGCCTCCCTTCCCCTCCGCCCCCGCTCCTGTGCAAGTGAAAGCCATGGATTCACGCACGGCGATGACGGCACCTCCTCCGGCACCTCCGCCGCCGCCACCGCTTCCACCTCCGCCGCCGCCGCCTCCACCCGCTTCTTCCTCGCCTTTGAGCCGAGCGGACAGCGCAAGTCGGAGTCGGCTTAGGAAGCTCAACTGGGAGTGTATCCCCAAAGAGAAGGTGGAGGGGAGGAAGAGCGTGTGGAGTGGCGCGAGCCCGGGCGAGGATGAATTTCCCATAGATCTTCACTCTCTGGATGAACTGTTTAGCCAGAAGGACAGTAAGCCTCAGGACAGGACAGTCACGCTGAGACGGCGGTCTGCTCTTCTACGCTGCAGAACTCCTCAGGACAGTCCGGAGGAGGTCAGTTCTGTATACTTCTCTCGTGCCAAAAAAGCATGTGTTCTGTAACTGACCTTTACCATTACAGATCTCTCTGCTGGACTCTAAACGCAGTATGAACATTGGGATATTCCTTCGCCAGTTCAAAATGTAAGCCATTTTCCATTATTAGCGAGAATAGTCAATTTAAATATTTACGATTCTGTATTTTCTGGACTATAAGGCGCACTTAAAATCCTTTTTCTTCTTCTCAAAACTCGACAGTGCTCCTTGTAACCCGGTGCGCCTAATGAATGGAATAATTCTTGTTTTGCTTACCGACCTCGAAGCTATTTTATTTGGTACATGGTGTAATGATAAGTGTGACCCGTAGATGGCAGTCAAACATAAGAGATACGTGTAGACTGCACTATGATGGCAATATGACTCAAGTAAACAACACCAACATTTTATATGTTTCATTGAAAATATAGAACATTACATTACATTACACGGCGCTCAAAAATCTATCAAAATGTTTTAGTACGACTTTGATAAGCTATGAAGCTTGATGTGCTTCAACATATGAGTATTATTATGGTGTGTGTATAAGGTAAGACATATAATCTGGCATTTTGTTTCACAATATTATGCAAAAGCAACTTTTCTTACCTTCTGGTACCTGCTGATCTGTATTTGGGATCTGCATAAATCCTGAAAAATTGCACACGTCCGCCTTTGTAGTCCGTGCCGACAACGTAGTTCATAAGCTTCTTCTTTTTCTCTATCTTCTTGTTATGGGACATTCATCCTTCGCTGTTGGCATTTCTAATATAAAGTAGTGTAAAGTTCTTACTTATATCGGTCAGTAGACTCGCCATGAAAGCGCTAAAACATACCGGTGTAGTGAGTTTACATTATTCACTCAAGGAACTTTAGTTATTGGAGAGTTCCGGTCGGACGGTTTGTCACGGGACACATTTCCGGTGTTGTTGTTTCCGGATGAGGAGATGCTGCTCCGTTATTGATTGAAGTAAAGTCTGAATGTCATTAAAACAGTTAGCTCCATCTTTTGACACTTTTTTCACGCCCGTCCTTGCACGCTACACCGCTACAACAAAGATGACGGGGAAAAGACGCTGCCGAAGGTGAGCCAAGTAAATAAGACCGCCCACAAAACGGCGCATCCTGAAAGGACTGTCAGAAAGCGGCTTGAAGATGATCTGTAAAACATCATCTTTGCAACATTTTGACCAAATAACCACCATTACATGTTATGTAGACCACAAGGAAGTGTTTTACATTTAGAAAATAATAATAATAATTAGGGATGTCCGATTTTAGCGGCCGATAAATACTTTAAAATGTAATATCGGAAATTATCGGTATCTGTTTCAAAATTATCGGTATCTGTTTCAAAAAGTAAAATGTATGACTTTTTAAAACGCCTTTGTACGGAGTGGTACACGGACGTAGGAAGAAGTACAGAGTGCCAATAAATCTCAAAGGCACTGCCTTTGCATGCCAGTCCAATCACATAATATCTACGGCTTTTCACACACACAAGTGGATGCAAGCATACTTGGTCAACAGCCATACAGGTCACACTGAGGGTGGCCGTACAAACAACTTTAACACTGTTACAAATATGCGCCACACTGTGAACCCACACCAAACAAGAACGACAAACACATTTCGGGAGAACATCCGCATCGTAACAGAACATAAACACAACAGAACAAATATCCAGACCCCCTTGCAGCACGCTACAATATACACCCCCTGTTACCCCCCCCACCCCCCTCCTACCCACCAAACCCCAACCCCGCCCACCTCAACCTCCTCATGCTCTCTAGGGAGAGCATGTCCCAAATTCCAAGCTGCTGTTTTGAGGCATGTTAAAAAAAATAATGCACTTTGTGACTTCAATAATAAATATGGCAGTGCCATGTTGGCATTTTTTTTCCATAACTTGAGTTGATTTATTTTGGAAAACCTTGTTACATTGTTTAATGCATCCAGCGGGGCATCACAACAAAATTAGGCATAATATCGGAATCGGTAATTAAAGAGTTGGACAATATCGGAATATCGGACATCGGCAAAAAAGCCATTATCGGACATCTCTAATAATAACATGAAAGGGACAAGCGGTAGAAAATGGATGGATGGAATATGACTCCTTAGTGCGCCCTATAATCCGGTGCGCCTTATATATGAAAAAGATAATAAAAAAATAGACTTTTCATCGGCAGTGCGCCTTATAATCTGGTGTGCCCTATGGTCCGGAAAATACAGTATCTTGCAATATTAAGCAGGTGCCACAGTGTGGAAAATATGACTTTAAATAAGAATCATCAACGTGGGAATCGACACTAGTACTCAACGGTACCAATGTTTGGTACTTTTGTGTGTTTATAAATAATAATTGTTTATTAATAAAATCTATATTTAATTTAACAATGAGCTGATTATGATAACTGTGCTGTTCAGTTCTTATTTCTCGATTTATTACACTTCTGAGTCTCATTTGCAAGTACCGTATTTTCCGGACTATAGAGCGCACCAGTATATAAGCCGCACCCACTAAATTTGAGAAGAAAACTAAATTTTTCCATATATTAGCCACACCGGACAATAAACCGCTGTGAAATTAGTTATTTACACAAAAATATCTTGAAAATGTTTATTTGCATACCATAACTGTTTCCAAATGGCTGATCAAACACAACAGAAGTCATCGTAGCAGCGGAAACTAGCCCTCCAATTAGTTAATCAGTCTCAAGAACTCCGCGGCGATGTTTTTGTGAATTTACTGAGGAATTTGTGAAACTGAAAGAATTAAAAAAGAATACCTTTCTTTGTTTAATACTAACACAGACACTCGTGGACGTGTTGGCATATTAGCTAATGATGCTAGCTTCATTACATTACAATAGCACAGACATATATGCATGAAAACACTCCCACAGACATCACACATGGCACGGTTTAGTAAGTATGAATTGTTTTAGTCAAATTGTGAAACTTACAAACGTTGCTTGGAGTGATGAAGAATCCTTTCGAGCAGAAACGTTATGGTTTGCAGCACCTGCAGTGAGGAGGGAACTCATCCAAAAACATGGCACCATTGCACAAAAAAATAACACACAATTTCAGTTCTCTTTAATGAAAACTATTCAACACAAAATGTTTTGGCAATTAGCAAAAAAAAAAATTAAAATCCAAAATTAGTCACACAGTTTTTATAAGCCACAGGGTGCAAAGTGTAGGAAAAAAGTAGCGTATTTTAGTCTGGCATTTGCTGTATTATTTGTAGTAAATTTTGCATGCAGTTACCGTATTTTTCGGACTGTAAGTCGCTCCGGAGTATAAGTCGCACCGGCCGAAAATGCATGATAAAAAAGGAAAAAAACATATATAAGTCGCACTGGAGTATAAGTCGCATTTTTTGGGGAAATTTATTTGATAAAAGCCAACACCAAGAATAGACATTTGAAAGGCAAGTTAAAATAAATAAAGAATAGTGAACAACAGGCTGAATAAGTGTACGTTATATGAGGCATAAATAACTAACTGAGAACGTGCCTGGTATGTTAACGTAACATATTATGGTAAGAGTCATTCAAATAACTACAACATATAGAACATGCTATACGTTTACCAAACAATCTGTCACTCCTAATCGCTAAATCCCATGAAATCTTATACGTCTAGTCTCTTACGTGAATAAGCTAAATAATATTTGATATTTTACGGTAATGTGTTAATAATTTCACACATAAGTCGCTCCTGAGTATAAGTCGCACCCTCGGCCAAACTATGAAAAAAACTGCGACTTATAGTCCTAAAAATACGGTATACATCTAGGCATTAGATGGGAGTAGTGTATAGACCAGGGGTGCTCACACTTTTTCTGCAGGCGAGCTACTTTTCAATTGATCAAGTCGTGGGGATCTACCTCATTCATATATATAATTTATATTTACTTATTTATGAAATATATGTTTTTGTTAACAAGTTAAAGGTGTTTAATGATAATACAAGCATGTTTAACACATATAGTTAATATTGTTAATACATTAAAGGTGTTTAATGATAATACAAGCATGTTTAATACATATAGTTAATATTGTTAACAAGTTAAAGGTGTTTAAAGATAATGCAAGCATGTTTAACACATATAGTTAATATTGTTAACAAGTTAAAGGTGGTTAAAAATAATACAAGCATGTTTAACACAAATAGTTAATATTGTTAACAACTTAACGGTGGTTAAAGATAAAACAAGCATGTTTAACACATATAGTTAATATTGTTAACAACTTAAAGATGTTTAATGATAATACAAGCATGTTTAACACATATAGTTAATATTGTTAACAATCTAAAGGTGTTTAAAGATAATACAAGCATGTTTAACACATATAGATTCCTTTCTTTCATGAAGACAAGAATAAAAGTTGGTGTATTACCTGATTCTGATGACTTGCATTGATAGGAATCAGACAGTGGTGCTGTTAACGTCCGCATTTTCGAATGGAGGAGAAAAAAAGTCCTCCTTTCTGTCCAATACCACATGAAAGTGGTTGGTTTTTGGCATCTTATTTGTCCAGCTTCCGTACTCCTTTGTATACACTTTACAAGAAATACATTGTCGGCAAACTCCGTAGCTTGCTAGCTTGTGCACGCCAGCTTTCTGAGACTCTTATTTTGGTAGCGCAGGCAGGATGAAGCAGAGCTTTTATTGTGCAACTGTGCAGTCGGTCTTTGGAGTTTTGACGACAGGTACGGCGCCAGAGTCTGTTGAAATAAAGTGTTTCTCGCCTTCCAGTCGGTAATTTTAATGAGCTGGCAGCAGCCAGCGTCATCTCAGAAGACCCTCGGGTGCCGTGAATGTCAATCAAGTGACGAAAGTGACGTCATAGTGAAGATTTATGATCGCTCATTTTTAGGACTATTTTTTTAATGCCTGGCTGGTGATCGACTGACACACCCTCCGAGATCGACCGGTAGATCGCGATCGACGTAATGAGCACCCCTGGTATAGACTATAGTGTCTTGCCTTAGCCAGGAAGTAGTCTTTGCCATTAAGTTGAATGTGCCAGCCTGTGTTGAAATCGCCATGTAAAATCGCTAATTCTGGTACCATGTCTATGGCAAAGCCAATGTAATTTGGCATGGAGCGAGCACATTTTGAAAAAAGTGGACTCATTTGTGTGTTTTCTATCAGGCACACTTGCTTTGTTGGCATTGACAATTGTAAATGTACAGTTTGGCAGAGTCTGCTCTGAGTGCTGCTTACTAAGTGATATTGTTGCTTTAAGCATTAAATGAGTGTAACTAATAAAAATGGATACTATTCGTGCAGAATGGAGTGCCTGGAACTTTAAATATGCGGACGTAGTTTCTGCACGGCCGCTGCAATAGAGTGCACATGAGAGCAAAATACGCATTGAGGCTATAAAGTGTGTTTTATCGGAATACTCAATTAATTGAACAAAGTAATGCATAGATTCTTCAATTACTAAATTATTCGATATATGCAATACATGGATAGTTGATTCATCGTTGTTGAAACAATTGATTGAAAATGGAGTGCAGTACTCAACTGCAACCAGCAGAGGTGCTGTAGTTTCAGTATTTACTAGTTGACCTTTTAAGAAGAACATAAGACTTGCTATGCTTTTTGTCATGTTTAATTGTTACTAAAGGACTCTTAAAATTAAAAATGTTCTTTTTTATCCAAAAAATTAAAATTAGGGCCTCGATCCGATATTGGATATTGGTCCGATATCAGCAAAAAGCAAGTATTGGCTTGCATAAAAAATGTCAGATACTGCAGCGTGTTTACTTGTGCAAAGCTGGACAGTTAACATCTAAATGTCCTCCAATAAGCTCGCAAGATGTTTTTTTTTTTTTGTATTTAAGTCAAGTAATTTATCAAAAGGAAACTTGGTAGGCTATAGGCTATTAGGAGCCTGCAGCTACACAGAAGCTAAGCACACAATAGCATACAAGCTAGACATACATTACGAGTGCCCTTAATTAAACACCACATTTGTCAATATTAGATTAGATTAGATTAGATTTATTGGTCCCCTTGGGGAAATTCATTGTCACTGCCGTACATTTAAACACTAGACATTACACATCACACAAAAAAAATAACAAAAAGACATCATACATGACTAACACACATTTACAGGCTTGTCAGACAGGTCGGCCGGGCCTGCTGTTAAGGGCGGCTATAGCTGCAGGGATCAGGCTTTTCCTGAGGCGGGCCCTCCGGAATTTGATTGTTCTGTACCTGCGCCCTGATGGTAGTGGGATGATGTATTGGTGTAGTGGGTGAGTGATATCCTGGACTATTGTTTTTGCCAGTCGGGTGATGGACCTGTGGTTTATGTCTGAAATGTTGGGTGTGGGTAGGCCGATGATTTTAGCTGCTATGTTTGTAATGCGTGTGAGTTTGGTCCGGTTGGTTACAGAAAGTATGGTGAAAAAACATGTGGAACAGTACAGAAGGATGGGTTGAACAATGCTTTGGTAAAGTAATAACAGGAGATAAGGTGCAACGTATAGTCCTTTAAGTTTCCGAATGGCTGACAGTCTTTGTTGACTTCTTTTTTGAAATATGAGCAAATATCCAATAATTATTAGTTGCATTTTACTTACCCATACAAGGTAGATGCATATTAGTAACAAACGTGTCCGCATCGTTCAACTTACTGCGCCATGACCTCAATTGAATGAATTACTGTGACGACGAGGTGTTGCCAAAACAGATTTAACACTTCAAACGCATACATTTGCCATGAGGTCAGTGTTTTTCATACCTGCCATTGTTATTTAAGTCATTCCAATTGATCAAGCTATTTCCAACATTGCATACTACAAAACAACAAATGTATGTACTATTGGATTAATACCGGTTTCCGACAATAGTAAAGGCTCTATTATTGGTATCTGTCGGAAGTGAAAAAGTTGTATATCGTGACACCCTTAATAAAAATGAACTATTTTAATTTTCCCTCAAAGCTAAAGTGCCCATCCCGAAATGGTGTACTATATTTGGATCAGCACCAATTGTCATTTCAGTGTATTATATTATACACCAAGAATTTGCGGAAGGCGTTTCAACAAATGCATACCTGCCAACTACTCCGGTTTTCCCGTAATTAGTACGGTTTTCATCAACCTATTCCGGGTTACGGTTGCAGTGATAAAAAATACGGTTTTTCATTAATTAAATTTTTTTTTTTTTTTAAGTTTTATTGACGAAATCGCGTAACAACAATGACAATCGACACTGCTTCCCGTAACTTCCTATCGAGCCATTCCGAATGCAATGCGCGAGGCTATTTATAGCACCGCTGCCAAGCACGAGGCATCAGTTGCCATTGTTTCCAAACGAGCGAACGATCATGGAATCAGCCGGAGAAAAATCGCAAACGAGTCTTAAACCGAAAAGAAAACTGCAGTCATTCCGTGAAGAATATTCAAAAGCCTATCCGGGAATAATTATCCGTTCCAAAAAGGGTGAAAACTACGCGAATTGCACCTTGTGCGGACAAGATTTTTCGATCGGACACGGAGGAATTAGCGATGTAAAAGACCACGTTGGGACAAAAAAACACAAGTCTAATGCCGTTGCTAGCGATACAAGTGGAAAACTTTCAACGTTTTTTCGTCGCCCAAACAGATTCTTTGGATGTGATAAATGCCGAAGTTTTATTTACGGAGGCATTAATTGAGCAAACAAAAAGGTAATGACACCAATGTTATCTATTGGAATTGTTTAGTACTGTTATACTGTTAAAAGTGTTTATACTATTTATGCTTTCAAGTCCAAGTTGAAGAAATCTTGTTAAATGTTGACAGCATAACTACCAAAATACAGAAGTATGTCCTTAATATTTTTGCAGTGCTATTTCTGTTGAAAAGTTAAAATGATTACATTAGAGATGTGATGTGCCACTTTTCAAGTGTCTGATGGCTTCAATTAATTTTCATTAATTTTTCATATTTTGAATTCTTTTGAAAGGCTTACAAAAAAACTACATTTGAATTGTAATTCCATGCTATTGACAGGACTATTAATTTTAATGAAGTTAGCTTACCATGTTTACAGTATGATAATTGTGATAGAAATGTGAATTTTAGGCACAGAATATTTTTTACAATTGAACAAGGCAGTAGATTATACAAGCTTGGACAGAAAGTTAATAATGACACCAATTTTTTTTTTAATGGAATTGTTTAGTACTGTTTTACCATTTGTTTACTGTAAAAAGTGTTTATACTGTTTATACTTTCAATTAACAAATTGAAGTCTTGCGAAAGGTTGACAGGATAACTGGCATTAACTGTCAAAATAATTTCAAACTATTGAAGTTAGCTTACAGAATAAACATGTCAATCAACCCATATGATTTTTGCTGTAATATTTTTGTTTTGAAAAGTCACTGTGACTGATAGAAAAGTGATGGTTTTAGCAACATTTTAACCTGTCTGAATGCTAATAATCATTTTGCGTCGGGGGGCGAAGCCTGAACCCCCCACCAGGACTTTGTCCTGGACGTACCGGGGCCTGCGGCCCCTGGACCCTGGCTACTAGGTTTTTCTGATTTCAAAAGTTGGCAGGTATGCATACAGGGTAGATGAATATTAGTAACAAACGTGTCCGCATCGTTCAACTTACTGCGCCATGACCTCAATTGAATGAATTACTGTGACGACGAGGTGTTGCCAGAACAGATTTAACACTTCAAACGCATACATTTGCCATGAGGTCAGTGTTTTTCATACCTGCCATTGTTCTTTAAGTCATTTCAATTGCTCAAGCTATGTCCAACATTGCACACTACAAAACAATAAATGTATGTACTGTTGGATTAATACCGGTTTCCGACAATAGTAAAGGCTCTATTATTGGTATCTGTCGGAAGTGAAAAAGTTGTAAATCGTGACACCCTTAATAAAAATGAACTATTTTAATTTTCCCTCAAAGCTAAAGTGCCCATCCCGAAATGGTGTACTATATTTGGATCAGCACCAATTGTCATTTCAGTGTATTATATTATACACCAAGAATTTGCGGAAGGCGTTTCAACAAATGTCATGTCCTATTTATCTCCTAATGTTCAAAGTAGATATTTTAAAAAAACAAATTGAATAAGCACCAAAAGGTAAAAAGTTCACCTTGTTCTACCCTTGGGCAAATTGGCTTAGTTGTTGTTGTGTAATCCTGCTCACTTAGAAACGCAAAACAGAAATTACTCTAAATGAGTAGAACCTCCTGTCAGCAGTTTTGGTGTTTGCAGGTTTTGCTTGAGGTCTCGTCAGTTCTAAAGGGTGCAGGAAACAGACGCGGCGTTTAAAGGTGCCCTGAGGGCGGTGGGCACCAATTGAACTACCATAAATCAATCTACATGAAGTTTGGTGGAAGGTGTTTACCAGGAGGGTGTGGGAGTCATGGGTGGGGGTTCTTGAGGATATTGCAGAAGACAGGTGCTAAGGGAGGGTCCAGTCTAAGCAGATGGACTGAACGTCTCGAAGTGTCCACTTAAAGCCCTTGTTAGGAGTCAGAGTTGACACCTGCTAAGGCCCCCAGGGAGTGTCTCCTGTTTAAGTGACCCCCTACTGTGAGGGACCTCGCTGGTGACCTCTAATGTCATTACTCTTTTCTTTTTTTCTTTGTTGCTCTATTGGGTTGTATTGTAAAGCTCACTTAATATAATGACGCCTGTTTGTGCTAATGTTGACTATTGTGCTGTTGTGGCGGCAACATGTCTATTCCAAACCAGACTGTGTCAGGACTTGTAGGTGAAGCTTCTTGTAAAAAGAGCCTCTTCTTTAAGCAAACATTAGTCCCGTCTGGAGCTTATTCCACTTCTGTTCTGAATGCAAATGGAGTCCCTGTTGAAATGTGGCATGAGTTAAAACAGCGTACACGTTGTTTGTCTATAGAACGGGCGCACAGGTGAGCGCAGTGTAATAGAATAAAAATGGAAGTTCTGCATTTAGAAAGGTAACTAGAAAGGCACTCCGTTCAGCACAGGTGGAGAGATTGTGGTCTGTGTATCGGCACAAAGGATTTCAGTTTAATTCACACGTACAACAGAGAGAGAGAGCTTTTATTAAAAAAAGAGTAGCCCACACACATACTGAGTTTCAACATGTTTCCTTGTGCCTTCACTTCTGTTTGCCACTTTGTTTTGAGTTGTTGTTTCTATGTAGATGTGCACTTTGTGGTGATTTTTGAATCTGTGTTTATTTCTTATTAATATGCAATGTGCATGCTATCTGTTTGGATTGATACTGTTAGAAAGCTATTACTCAGGCATGTGATTTTTCCGTCTAAAGTCGGAATTCCGTCTTTTTTAATCTCGGGGAAAAAAAAAAATTATCTCCCGTTTTTCCGTTTTTTTTTTCCCGACCCTAAATCAAGATTCGAGACGTAGTTTATATTATGCCGTAGTTGATTGGTCGATATGTTCCTTGTGACCAATCAGGACATCTGTTATGAATGATGATGTTAATAACGTCATCATACATAATGGTTATTACCGCCATTTTCCATATGTAAACGATGTCGGTTCTCGAGAGAAAGGACGCTTTACGAGTAAAAGAAATTGATAAACATGTCAAAAATAAGTTTCGATGGGACTGGATGGAAAGGGAAATCAAATCAAATCAACTTTATTTATAAAGCACATTTAAAATTTACCACAGGTGTAGCCAAAGTGCTGTACAATGAGCGGGTTAAAAGATAAAACGAGTACCGAGCAAACACAACACAACACAAACAGAACACGATAAAAAATAAATAATTAAAATAGAATGAATAAAAACATAAAAACATAAAAACAGGATCACAGCAGGTGTATTATGGGGCGCCATTGCAGGATGGATATCACTCAGTGTTAAAAGCCATGGAATAAAAGTATGTTTTTAAGAGAGATTTAAAAACAGGAAGAGAGGAGGCTTGTCTAACACTCGGGGGTAGGTCGTTTCAGAGCTTGGGAGCAGCAACGGCGAAAGCTCTGTCACCTCTAAGCTTCAGCCTTGTGTCAGGGACACATTTAATGCTTAAAGCAACAGTATCACTGATACTGTTGGGAAGAAGGAAGTTACGACTTTGTTCGGTGATTTTATTCGGAAATTCGATCGTCCCGGAAAGGTTTTGTGCACGTGGTGTCATGATAATATTGACTATGGATCACGAGGTTTCAAAGCTTTGGAAGTACATGCGAAACGCCAAAAACATATGAAACAACTTGAAGCAAGGTATGTTCTATTAATGATGTTTTCATATCTTTAAACACTAAAATATTTTCTTCAAATGGTGCTGTCTTTGTTAATTTTAGCATATAAAATTGGTGAAAAACCAGGAGCCCCCAGCCAGGACCCCCGGAAATTTTTTCAGTCTTTTTCATTGTGGTCAAATTACATGCCTGATTACTCCAAGTGTTCATTTTAGGGCTGTGGAAAAATAAGGAGTTAACTCATGTGATTGATAATGCATGAACACTAGGGGTGTAACGGTACACAAAAATTTCGGTTCGGTACGTACCTCGGTTTAGAGGTCACGGTTCGGTTCATTTTCGGTACAGTAAGAAAACAACAAAATATAAATTTTTTGGTTATTTATTTACCAAATTTGCGAAATCTTCCACCAAAAATATTTTTCTTAGTGTAATATTTGATGTCTCCAAGTCCGAGTCCATAGTTCTCGCCCGGAAAAGGGTGGAATACCATCTCCGGGTTGGGGAGGAGACCCTGCCCCAAGTGGAGGAGTTCAAGTACCTAGGAGTCTTGTTCACGAGTGAGGGAAAAGTGGATCGTGAGATCGACAGGCGGATCGGTGCGGCGTCTTCAGTAATGCGGACGCTGTATCGATCTGTTGTGGTGAAGAAGGAGCTGAGCCGGAAGGCAAAGCTCTCAATTTACCGGTCGATCTACGTTACCATCCTCACCCATGGTCATGAGCTTTGGGTTATGACCGAAAGGACAAGATCACGGGTACAGGCGGCCGAAATGAGTTTCCTCCGCCGGGTGGCGGGGCTCTCCCTTAGAGATAGGATGAGAAGCTCTGCCATCCGGGGGGATCTCAAAGTAAAGCCACTGCTCCTCCACGTCGAGAGGAGCCAGATGAGGTGGTTCGGGCATCTGGTCAGGATGCCACCCGAACGCCTCCCTCGAGGGGTGTTTAGGGCACGTCCAACTGGTAGGAGGCCACGGGGAAGACCCAGGACACGTTGGGAAGACTATGTCTCCCGGCTGGCCTGGGAACGCCTCGGGATCCCTCGGGAAGAGCTGGACGAAGTGGCTGGGGAGAGGAAAGTCTGGGCTTCCCTGCTTAGGCTGCTGCCCCCGCGACCCGACCTCGGATAAGCGGAAGAAGATGGATGGATGGATGGAACATTTGATGTGAAGTAATGGGAACCTTGGATAGGTCAATAATTCATAATAACATTGATTTTGATTCAATATTATGTTTTGAGCAATGACTGTTTGAAAGAAAAAAAAAATACAGCTTTGTTTTATTAGTCAACATTGCAACTTTTTCTAAATTACATTTAACCTTTAAGCTTTTTTATTTCACTTTTGTTATGTTTTTGTTTATATTAATAGTATTTTTAGAATGTGCCGTGGGCCTTTAAAACATTAGCTGTGGGCCGCAAATGGCCTCCGGGGCACACTTTAAACACAAAACTAAATCTGATAAATCTATGGATAAAAAGCAGAGCCTGGCGACGCATGCACGTTTATCATAACTCTCTCTCTCTCTCTGTCTCTGCCCCTCCCTCACCAATGCTGCTGCACGCACAATTTGTTTTGTTTTTAACCCCTTCTTAACCCTGAACGTACATTGAAAATACAAGCAACCCTAACCCCGGACATTTGAGGCATTTAAGAAACTCCGCCCTGACAGCTCCGCAAAAAAGGACATGTCCGGTGAAAAGAGGACGTATGGTCAGTCTATTGTAGCCGGTTAGCTGCTAGCATGCCGTGTGTTGTGCCTCGGTGTGCATTGTTTACACAACGGGCGTTACGCTACTTAATATGTCTGTGTGGAAACTCGTTCGGCACACCTCCGAACCGAACCGACACCCCCGTACCGAAACGGTTCAATACAAATACACGTACCGTTACACCCCTAATGAACACAGATTAATCGCATTTTATTTTGAGGGTATATGCTCCTTTAATTAACCGTGAAGGGTTACCTGAAAGGCGGCACGGGTTGTTATAAGGTCGGTGATCAGGTCAATGCATACAGTGCATCTGGAAGTTATTCACATAGCTTCACTTTTCCCACATTTTGTTAAGTCACAGCCTTATTCCAGAATGGAATGAATTCATTTTTGTTCTCAAAATTCTACAGAAAAAGAACCCATAATGACAATGTGAAGAAATGTTTTGTTTAATTTTGCAATTTAATTACTTAATTACTCAATTACACCCTCAAGTCTTTTTGAATACAATGCCACAAGCTTGGCACACCTATTGTATCGTTCAACCATCTTGGCACACCCACTGTATCTTTCGACCATTCCTCTTTGCTGCACCTCTCAAGCTCCATCAGGTTGGATGGGAAGCGTTGGTTTTCATCCAGGACGTCTCTGTACATTGCTGCATTCATCTTGATCTAGTCAAGGTGACCAAGAACTCGATGGTCACTCTGTCAGAGCTACAGGATTCCTCTGTCGAGAGAAAAGAACCTTCCAGAAGGACAACCATCTCTGCAGGAAACCACCAATCAGGCCTTTATGGTATAGTGGCCAGACGGAAGCCTTTTCTTAGTTAAAAGTTTGTCAAAATACACCTGGAAGACTCTCAGACCATGAAAGACTAAATTCTCTGGTCTGATGAGACGGAGACTAAATTTTTTGGCGTGAATGTCAGGCATCATGTTTTGAGGAAACCAGGCACCGCTCATGACCAGGCCAAACCCATCCCTACAGTGAAGCATGGTGGTGGCAGCATCATGCTGTGGGGATGTTTTTCAGCGGTTGGAACTGGGAGACTTGTCAGGATAGAGGGAAAGATGAATGAAGCAATGTACAAAGACATCCTGGATGAAAACCAAGGCATATTATCCAATCTGATGGAGCTTGAGAGGTGCTGCAAAGAGGAATGGGCGAAACTGCCCAAAGACAGGTGTGCCAAACTTGCGGCATCGTATTCAAAAAGACTTAAAACTGCAATTGCTGCCAAAGGTGCATCAACAAAGAATTGAGGAAATTATGTGAATATTTACCGTATTTTTCGGAGTATAAGTCGCTGTGGAGTATAAGTCGCACTTGCCGAAAATGCACAGTAAAGAAGGAAAAAAACATATATAAGTCGCACTGGAGTATAAGTGGCATTTTTGGGGGAAATGTATTTGATAAAACCCAACACCAAGAATAGACATTTGAAAGGCAATTTAAAATAAATAAAGAATAGTGAACAACAGGCTGAATAAGTGTACTTTATATGAGGCATAAATAACCAACTGGTATGTTAACGTAACATATTATGGTAAGAGTCATTCAAATAACTAACATATAGAACATGCTATACGTTTACCAAACAATCTGTCACTCATCCATCCATCCATCTTCTTCCGCTCATCCGAGGTCGGGTTGTGGGGGCAGCAGCCTAAGCAGGGAAGCCCAGACTGGTCATCTTTTCTTCATCCATCCATCCCTTCGAGTTAGCTTTTATGATGACACCGGCTGGAAAGGTCTCTTTTGGCAAGGTCTTCCTTTTGAATATCACCATGGGTGGAAGTTTCTGGCCATTAGCATGGCAAGCTAGAACCACAGTGAAGGATGACTTCTCATTCCCTGTGGTGCGAATATTCACCGTACGTGCTCCCGTTGTATCCACAGTGCGGTTCACAGGAATATCAAAAGTCAGTGGAACCTCGTCCATGTTGATAATGTTCTCTGGCCGGATCTTTTTTTCAGCTATCTTGTTTTTACAATATGCACGGAAAGTAGCCAGCTTTTCTTGAAAGTCTTTAGGCAGTTGCTGTGAAATAGTAGACCGTGTGCGGATGGAGAGATTGCGTCTTTTCATGAACCGGAAACCTGTCGCTTAGTAGGAGCCATTTTGTGGTCTTTACAGATGTAAACACACAAAGGAAATGAAACGTAATATCCGCGCGCTTCTTCTTCTTCTACGGGGGCGGGTGGTTGCTTACAGTAGAAGAAGAAGCGCTTCCTCTTCTATGGGGGTGGGTGCTTACCTTGGCGGTTGCTTGCCGTAGAAGAAGAAGCGCTTCCGCTTCTACGGGAAAAAAAGATGGCGGCTGTTTCCATTAGTTGCGAGACCTAAACTTTATGACAATGAATCTTAATATTAATCCATATATAAAGCGCACCGGGTTATAAGCCGCACTGTCAGCTTTTGAGTAAATTTGTGGTTTTTAGGTGTGGCTAATAGTGCGGAAAATACGGTAAATATGTTATTATTGTAGTTTGCAGTGGTAACATGACATACTGACATGTTGTAAATGTTTTCCCGTCCATAGCTAAATAATAAAATATAATGAAATCAGAGACACTCGATATATTAATTGGTGCCATTGTTTTTTTCATAATAACACACCTCTACAAGCAAGGCAAGTTTATTCATCAAGCACAATCTATACACGAAATGCAAATCAAAGGGTTTTACAGATAACTACAAGAAGTGCCGTGATGAGTTGCCCGGGTCCTGTTTTGTTTAGTTTGATATTTCATTAGTTGTTGGTTAATTCTGTTTCAGCACCCTTGTGTTCTTAGTTGCCATGGGTGCTGATTTTTGTCACCAGCCTTTGAT
This sequence comes from Nerophis lumbriciformis, assembly GCF_033978685.3. Taxonomy (NCBI): domain Eukaryota; kingdom Metazoa; phylum Chordata; class Actinopteri; order Syngnathiformes; family Syngnathidae; genus Nerophis; species Nerophis lumbriciformis. Next base: position 3,516,071 of record NC_084582.2, on the reverse strand, counting down.
TAGTGGTCGGGACGCTCACCTGCTCCCGGTCACTAATCAGAGAGCTGTTTATTCCTGACGTCTTGTTCGCAACATCTGACATTTACGTTGGGTATTTATTTTCTTGAGAGTTTAGAATGACTAGTTTCTTGCTCCGTTGTCGGCTACTAGTCTATTAAGCTTTGCTGTAGCTTCTAGGGCCATCCTCACGTTTTCCTTTTTTTGTATCTTTTGCCTTATTTGAATAAATCATCCTTCTTACCTGCACACTGCTTCTGGATGTCCTTCTGCATATTGGGGAAGTGACCACCGCAAAATCATGCGACCCCGACGTGACAAGAAGGCAAAGAAAATCATGAATGAAAATACAATCATCGTAAAAATAATCGTGAATTCATTCAAATCAAAGTTGTCTATGAATGTTCTCATTCATCCAGGTCATTGTCATCTCAGGGCATTCAATCGACCGCAACTTGACTGTTTGGTTTGTCTTAGAAGACGTTTCGCCTCTCATCCGAATAGACTTCATCAGTTAGTGCTCATAGACTTAGATTGGTTAGATTTAGTCTTAGACTTAGATTGGTTAGATCTAGTCTTAGACTTAGATTGATCAGTTCGAGTCTTAGACTTAGATTGGTCAGATCTAGTCTTAGATTTAGATTGGTCAGACCTAGTCTTAGACTTAGATTGGTCAGATCTAGTCTTAGACTTAGATTGGTCAGATTTAGTTTTAGATTTAGATTGGTCAGATCTAGTCTCAGACTTAGATCGGTCCGATCGAGTCTCAGACTTAGATCGGTCCGATCGAGTCTCAGACTTAGATTGGTCTGATCTAGTCTTAGACTTAGATTGGTCTGATCTAGTCTCAGATTTAGATTAGTCAGATTTAGTCTCAGACTTAGATTAGTCAGATTTAGTCTTGGACTTAGATTGGTCAGATCTAGTCTTAGACTTAGATTGGTCAGATCTAGTCTTAGACTTAGATTGGTCAGATCTAGTCTTAGACTTAGATTGGTCAGATCTAGTCTTAGACTTAGATTGGTGAGAGCTAGTCTCAGACTTAGATTGGTCAGATCTAGTCTTAGACTTAGATTGGTCAGATCTAGCCTTAGACTTAAATTGGTCAGATCTAGTATCAGACTTAGATTGGTCAGATTTAGTCTTAGACTTAGATTGGTCAGATTTAGTCTTAGATTGATCAGATCTAGTCTTAGATTGGTCAGATCTAGTCTTAGATTGGTCAGATCTAGTCTCAGACTTAGATCGGCCCGATCTAGTCTCAGACTTAGATTGGTTTGATCTAGTCTTAGCCTTAGTTTGGTCAGATCGAGTCTTAGACTTAGATTGGTCAGATCTAGTCTTAGACCTAGATTGATCAGATCTAGTCTTAGATTGGTCAGATCTAGTCTCAGACTTAGATCGGTCCGATCTAGTCTCAGACTTAGATTGGTCTGATCTAGTCTTCGACTTAAATTGGTCTGATCTAGTCTTCGACTTAAATTGGTCTGATCTAGTCTTAGCCTTAGATTGGTCAGATCTAGTCTTAGACTTAGTTTGGTCAGATCGAGTCTTAGACTTAGATTGGTCAGATCTAGTCTTAGACCTAGATTGATCAGATCTAGTCTTAGATTGGTCAGATCTAGTCTCAGACTTAGATCGGTCCGATCGAGTCTCAGACTTAGATTGGTCTGATCTAGTCTTAGACTTAGATTGGTCTGATCTAGTCTTAGACTTAGATTGGTCTGATCTAGTCTTAGACTTAGATTGGTCAGATGTAGTCTTAGCATTAGATTGATCAAATCTAGTCTTAGACTTAGATTGGTCAGATCTAGTCTTAGACTTAGATTGGTCAGATCTAGTCTCAGACTTAGATTGGTCAGATTTAGTGTTAGACTTAGATTGGTCAAATTTAGTCTTAGACTTAGATTGGTCAGATTTAGTCTTAGATTTAGATTGGTCAGATCTAGTCTTAGATTGGTCAGATCTAGTCTCAGACTTAGATTGGTCAAATCTAGTCTTAGACTTAGATTGGTCAAATCTAGTCTTAGACTTACATTGGTCAAATCTAGTTTTAGACTTAGATTGGTCAGATTTAGTCCTAGACTTAGATTGGTCAGATCTAGTCTTAGACTTAGATTGGTCAGATCTAGTCTTAGACTTAGATTGATCAGATCTAGTCTTAGATTGGTCAGATATAGTCTTAGACTTAGATTGGTCAGATATAGTCTCAGACTTAGATTGGTCAGATCTAGTCTTAGAATTAGATTGGTCAGATCTAATCTTAGACTTAGATTGGTCAAATCTAGTCTAGCGGCTGGTGCTAAAACCCCAAATATTTATACTCCAAAAATATTGTGCCTGGGCAAGGATGGGTTAAGGGACGTACAGTACGGCCTACATCCAGTAGCATGCTGGTGATAGCGTGTGTGTGTGTGTGTGTGTGTGTGTGTGTGTGTGTGTGTGTGTGTGTGTAGTCTGTGGTAAGATGAGGCTAATGGAAAGCTGCTGGAGTAAAAAACAAAATGTGTCACTGGGACAAAGTAAGCCAGAGGTCAACAAGATCAGTTTCTTGATATCCCAAAGCTCTTCAGACATGTTCCGCATTATAAAACACACAACTTTCCATGTTGGCGTCAACCAATCCTCTTCTCCACGCCGACTGATAAAAATAGGGTAAACCTCATTATCTCGTTATTGTGTGAAAACAAAGAGCTGATATTGCTCAGAGGAAAGGGGGGTTGGAAATGACACTATTGCTGGCCTGGCAGCCTCATTGCGTGCATGATGTCATACTTTTTTTTTTTCCACAGGCCAGCGAAGGAGATAGTTGAGGATATCAGGCATGGAACTGGGGATCGTTACGGAGCAGAGAAGCTCACGGAGCTCTGCAAACTACTGCCGGACAATGAGGAGGTAAATTGCACCCTTAGTCCCCTGCCCGGCTGCTCATCTGGCTCTGTTTAGAATGATCAAAAAGTGTGGCGTTACACCACGGAGTAAGATGTGGTCTGTTCCTTCCGCGGAAGAAACACGGTGAAAGATATTGGAATAGACTCCTAAACTGCAAGCTGGTTTTCCAGATTGTTTCCCCAACATCTGGTCTCTTTCAGGAATCCCGCCTGAGGAGGTTCAGCGGGGAGCGGAGATGGCTTGGAGAGCCTGATCTATTCCTGCTCCTGCTGGTGGAAGTCCCCAGGTACGCTCCACCTTAGCCCTGCTATGGATAAAATTACCCAGCAAACCCTTCCGCCCCCCCGAAAGCCCTGTGTGCCTTTCATTTTTTTCCCCGCTCTGTGACTCACGTGCCTTCTCTTGAAATGACGTGTGTTTATTTAGGTGATGATCAGGAGTGTGTTTTTTTTGTCTTCATCATCACTCATCCACACTTATTCACTCATCCGTCCCCCTCTTTTCCCCCCTTCCATTAGTTTTCGCCTACGTTTGGATGCCATGATTCTCCAGCAAGAGTTTGACCCTGCTCTGACCTCTCTGTGTGTGGCAGCCAGATGTCTGAGGGAGGCGGCCAGAGGTAAAGGAACAGCAGGGAGTTATGTACTCTGCCCCTATAAAGATCTTTGTCTTTGCCCTTTTTCAATGCGCACATATAGAATTAGGTGGTAAGTGGGGAATGCAGAATACGGATTTTCTTCCTTTTTTGGGAGAATTTTAAAGGTGTATTTCGTCTTTTCTGCCCGTTAAATTTTACAATGTTGGATACTCGTGTCAAACAATATCAAACTGTCAAATTATAAGGTTCATGCATTTTAGCATGAGCTTGCACGTAGTTTTGGATGCCTCTGTTCGCTGGCTTTTGTAGTCACAGAGCTGGACGTACTTATTTATACATTAACCTTGTAAAATTACAACGTTACCTTTAACCATCCTAAAAACAATCTGTTACGGTATACCGTATTTTCCGCACCATAAGGCGCCCTGGGTTAAAAGCCGCGCCTTCAATGAACGGCATATTTCAAAACTTTGTCCACCTATAAGCCGCCCGGTGTTGTAAGCCGCATCTAACTGCGCCAAAGGAATGTCAAAAAAACAGTCAGATAGGTCAGTCAAACTTTAATAATATATTAAAAACCAGCGTTCTAACAACTCTGTTCACTCCCAAAATGTACGCAAATGTGCAATCACAAACATACGTATATCAACATGGACAGAGCTGCGTGAAAAAAGCCACCCGGCCTCTTCGCGTAAACTTAAACTTACCTTAACCACTCGCTCATCTTTTCTTCATCCATCCCTTCGAGTTAGCTTTTATGATGACGCCGGCTGGAAAGGTCTCTTTTGGCAAGGTCTTCCTTTTGAATATCACCATGGGTGGAAGTTTCTGGCCATTAGCATGGCAAGCTAGAACCACAGTGAAGGATGACTTCTCATTCCCTGTGGTGCGAATATTCACCGTACGTGCTCCCGTTATATCCACAGTGCGGTTCACAGGAATATCAGTTGCTGTGAAATAGTAATCCGTGTGCGGATGGAGAGATTGCGTCTTTTCATGAACCGGATCCCTGACGCTTAGTAGGAGCCATTTTGTGGTCTTTACAGATGTAAACACACAAAGGAAATGAAACGTACGGTATATCCGCGCGTTTTTTCTTCTTCTACGCGGGCGGGTGGTTGCTTACAGTAGAAGAAGAAGCGCTTCCTGTTCTATGGGGGCGGGTGCTTACCTTGGCGGTTGCTTGCGTAGAAGAAGAAGCGCTTCCTGTTCTACTGGGAAAAAAGATGGCGGCTGTTTACCGAAGTTGCGAGATCGAAACTTTATGAAAATGAATCTTAATATTAATCCATATATAAAGCGCACCGGGTTAAAAGCCGCACTGTCAGCTTTTGAGTAAATTTGTGGTTTTTAGGTGCGGCTAATAGTGCGGAAAATACGGTATATTTTTTTATTTTTTTACCACATTTACATAGTCATTGGGTCCTATTGTTCAGTCTCACAAGGCTATTGGATCGTACATTTGTTTATAAGTCACGCCTTCTGGCCATGAACTCACACAACCTCTCAAGGTTTCCTTCGAACAAAATCTATTTGTTTCATTGGACTGGACTCATCAGATTCAAGTAATTAAAATGTATTTTATATTTATTTTGGTTGTTATTACAATGTCTAGAGCAGGGGTCGGCAACCCGCGGCTCTTTGATCACTCTGATGCGGCTCAGCAGCTTAGTTGCTGAACCCCCCAATTTTCCCGTGAGACTTCCGGATTTCAGTGCCTCTCGCAGAAAACTCCCGGGATTAATATTCACCGATTTTCACCCTTACTAATATAATGAGGGCTTGCCGTGATGATACAACATTTGGCGCCCTCTACAATCTGCATTGACAGCGTGCCAGCCCAACACTTGTTATACAATATATATCATCTGCTTGCACATGTAAGTGACAGCAAGGCATACTTGGTCAACAGCTACACAGGTTACACTTGACGGTGATCATATGAAACAACTTTAACACTCTTACTAATAATGCGCCACACTTTGAACCAAAACCAAACAAGAATGACAAACACATTTCGGGAGAACATCTGCACCTTAACACAATATAAACACAACAGAATACCCAGAATCCCATGCAGCCCTGACTCTTCCGGGCTACATTATACACCCCTGCTACCACCAAACTCCGCCCCCCTCTGTGCGTCGGTTGGGTGGGCGGGGTTTGGTAGCAGGGGTGTATAATGTATCCCGGAAGAGTTAGGGCTGCATGGGATTCTGGGTATTTGTCCTGTTGTGTTTATTTTGTGTTACGGTGCAGATGTTCTCCCGAAATGTGTTTGTCATTCTTGTTGGGTGTGGGTTCACAGTGTGGCGCATTATTAGTAAGAGTGTTAAAGTTTTTTTGTTTTTTTTTATACCGCCACCGTCAGTGTAACCTGTGTGGTTGTTGAGCAAGTATGCCTTGCTGTGACCTATGTGAGCAAGCGGTGGCTAATCAGGCACGCTGGTTGTAGTGGGCGCCATATGCTGTAACATCACGGCACGCGTGACGCTGACAAGCGTTATTCATTAAAAACCCGCGTGCCGCACCAGCTCAAAAAATCCTTATAAAGGTGTGGGCAGCGTGTCTGAAACCCCTGGTTTATACATAGCACAAAGCAAAAAAAAAATGTATATGCAGAATTATGTCATTTAAAGTTTAAAAAATGTTTGCGGCTCCCATTGTTTTCTATAATTTGTGAAACTGGTCAAAATGGCTCTTTGACTGGTAAAGGTTGCCGACCCCTGGTCTAGAGCATGTGCTTATGTAGTTGGACAGATGCATCACATTTCATTTAGAGCTTGTTATATAATTGTTGCAATTATACAACACTGGGTGAATGTGGTAGTCAAAATAGCTGGCTTGTTGCAGTGGGCTCAAACAGGTTGTATTCCCTCCACTACATCACTGCCTGAAGTATTTTCTCTATACATGGATAATATACATTCTACAGACGTTTTACAGACGACAGGGACTGTTTTTAGGACTTTCACCACCAATGAAAGTCTTCATGACCAATGTCATGAAAAGAAAAAAAGAGGGGGAAAAGGCGTTTTTTAAGAGTTTTATCTGTTTCATATTTTTTATATATTTGTAATAAATGACTTCATAAAAATATAACTAAAGTGTGATTATTATTAATGGTATATACCGTTATGGGGCTAAGTAAGCAATCAACCTTGCAAATAAGACAACGTGAGAACAAATACAGAAATTCTGCTCCCATCAAAGCCCAATGTTGCAATATTACAACATTTCTCTAAAAACATACATAAACATTTTTTTTACTCTTCAATTTCTGCATCAAATGCTTCCTACAACAACATCTGAAAGGTCAAATATATATATCTTTTTTATGTTTTTCTATATTTGGGTCTTACAGGGTTAAAGGGGAACTGCACTTTTTTTATTTTTTTATTTTGCCTGTCGTTCATAATCCTTTTTTTTGGTGCATTCGAATTTGTAATAATCGGTTCGTTCTAAGTGGGTGGCAATGAAGCTAATGGGAGCATTTCAATTAAGTTAAGTTAAAGTTAAAGTAGCAATGATTGTCACACACACACTAGGTGTGGTGAAATTTGTCCTCTGCATTTGACCCATCCCCTTGATCACCCCCTGGGAGGTGAGGGGAGCAGTGGGCAGCAGCGGTGCCGTGCCCGGGAATCATTTTTGGTGATTTAACCCCCAATTCCAACCCTTGATGCTGAGTGCCAAGCAGGGATGTAATGGGTCCCATTTTTAGAGTCTTTGGTATGACTCGGCCAGGGTATGAACTCACGACCTACCGATCTCAGGGCGGACACTCTGAGTAGGTTCTTACCACTTCCAATTCTACCACTAAATCACTTTAAAATGCATCCAAAAACCATCAACAATACTTAATTACTTAATAACCAAACTGTAGCGACATAGACATTGTAAGAGCGAACACTAAAAAACTCTTTATATTGTAGTAACACATTGGCGTGTTACGGTATATGTGGTCACCACCATATGTGTTATGGTGGTGGTCGGAGGGGCCGTAGGCGCAAACTGGCAGCCATGAGTTTATTAACATGGACCCCGACTTAAACAAGTTGAAAAACTTATTCTGGTGTTACCATTTAGTGGTCAATTGTACGGAATATGTACTGTACTGTGCAATCTACTAATAAAAGTTTCAATCAATCAAAAAAACTCGCTTCTGTCAGTCTACCTCAGGGCAGCTGGGGCTACAAATGTAGCTTACCACCACCAGGTGTGAATGAATGATGGGTTCCCACTTCACTGTGAAAGCTATGAGAATCTAACAATAGAAAAGCGCAATATAAAATCTAATCCATTATTATTATTATTATTATTATTATTATTATTATTAGCCGTAAAAGCTAACTACGGCAAGAGATAAGCTAGCTTTTACGTCAGCACGAAACACGTTTGAGTTTGTAATGCTCAGCAAAATGTGATAAGACACCAATCTGGACTGACTGAAAAACATGAACAATCATATTACAGTGTCTGTAAAGTTTTAGCCCACATTTCCTGTTTTGTTTGTACACCGCTGGCTTGACCGTGTATACAGTTGTACTAAGAAGCATGACGTGCTGCGTGTATCACGATCAACTTACTCAATAGACAGTTGTCTGTTTGATCCAGCTGCCCGGGGACATTTTTTCCGGTTTATTTTGGGTAAGCACTATATTTCTGTCGGCATATATTGGCTCCAAGTTCCACATTTGTAGCAGCATGCTGGTCCTGACTGTCTCGGCTTCCGTCTGCTCCAATGTTTTACCTTCGCTTTACGCTCGCTACTGTAAGCAGCAGTTCCTCCGTATATTCAGGTTCAAAAAGATAAGGTTGTGAATCCTCATTTGTCAAAAACTAGTCATATTCGTCGTCTATTACCAAGTCTGTCATAATTAGAGCACACACGCATTTTTTTCCGGAAGCAGGAACACACATTTGTTGCCGGAAGTGTGTTTCTATGGGAACAGAAATAAATGCGCTGACAAAATAAGTTCCTAAATATTGAACACATTACATATTGTTATGAACGTGTCTGTTACTACATTATGTATAGACTTGCAGTGTGTATACAAAAAAGTTGTTTTAGACGGCTTTGAAGGCTACAACGGTGACTCTCATTAGCCACATCTTGTAAGTGTTTTTTTATCATCGTTATAATCCTAAAAAAAAAAAGCTGTGTTCTTGTCTCTCATAATGATTGTTAGCCATCCATTTTCTACCGCTTATTCCCTTTGGGGTCGCGGGGGGGCGCTGGAGCCTATCTCAGCTACAGTCGGGCGGAAGGCGGGGTACACCCTGGACAAGTCGCCACCTCATCGCAGGGCCAACACAGATAGACAGACAACATTCACACTCACATCCACACACTAGGGCCAATTTAGTGTTGCCAATCAACTTATCCCCAGGTGCATGTCTTTGGAGCGATAGGCAAAATTCCAACAATATGCAGTTACCCTTTAAAGGGGTACTAATATGCAAAATAAACTTTTCTTACACGTTTGTATACGTTTGTGTACGGATCCTCATACCTTCCAAAATTTTAATTCAAACCACAAAGTAATAAAACCTTGTTGTCTCTTTTTAAACAAGCTTTTAGGAATTTGAGACTTTAGTGATGTATTTTACCTTAATTATGTCAGCAGATATCTCCGTATATATTAGGTTCACCGGAACGTTGCCCGAGTCCGCCATTTTTATTCAGTTGTAGTCCAAAGTTATTGTTAATAATTTCTCTATTTTTGTCTATCGTCTTGTTGTGGGGCAGACTGGCTCGTGCATGCACATGCATGCTGAAATCCTCCGTTGTTGCCATCTTTCATAAAAAGTAGCGTATAGTTCTAACTTATATCTGTCGGTAGACTAAATATGTACAAACCCCGTTTCCATATGAGTTGGGAAATTGTGGTAGATGTAAATATAAACGGAATACAATGATTTTCAACCCATATTCAATTGAATGCACTACAAAGACAACATATTTGATGTTCAAACTCATAAACTTTTTTTTTTTTTTGCAAATATTAATTAACTTAGAATTTCATGGCTGCAACGTTTGGGAACTGAGGAGACACATTTTTTAAGCTTCTCAGGTGGAATTCTTTCCCATTCTTGCTTGATGTACAGCTTAAGTTGTTCAACAGTCCGGGGGTCTCTGTTGTGGTATTTTAGGCTTCATAATGCGCCACACATTTTCAATGGGAGACAGGTCTGGACTACAGGCAGGCCAGTCTAGTACCCGCACTCTTTTACTATGAAGCCACGTTGATGTAACACGTGGCTTAGCATTGTCTTGCTGAAATAAGCAGGGGCGTCCATGGTAATGTTGCTTGGATGGCAACATATGTTGCTCCAAAACCTGTATGTACCTTTCAGCATTAATGGCGCCTTCACAGATGTGTAAGTTACCCATGTCTTGGGCACTAATACACCCCCATACCATCACAGATGCTGGCTTTTCAACTTTGTGCCTATAACAATCCGGATGGTTCTTTTCCTCTTTGGTCCGGAGGACACGACGTCCACAGTTTCCAAAAACAATTTGAAATGTGGACTCGTCAGACCACAGAACACTTTCCCACTTTGTATCAGTCCATCTTAGATGAGCTCAGGCCCAGCAAAGCCGACGGCGTTTCTGGGTGTTGTTGATAAAGGGTTTTCGCCTTGCATAGGAGAGTTTTAACTTGCACTTACAGATGTAGCCACCAACTGTAGTTACTGACAGTGGGTTTCTGAAGTGTTCCTGAGCCCATGTGGTGATATCCTTTACACACTGATGTCGCTTGTTGATGCAGTACAGCCTGAGGGATCGAAGGTCACGGGCTTAGCTGCTTACGTGCAGTGTAAGTGTTTGATGAGCATTCCTAAATTTTATCAGTATTTATTGCCACCTTTCCCAACTTCTTTGTCACGTGTTGCTGGCATCAAATTCTAAAGTTAATGATTATTTGCAAAAAAAAAAAAAAAAGTTTATCAGTTTGAACATCAAATATGTTGTCTTTGTAGCATATTCAACTGAATATGGATTGAAAATTATTTGCAAATCATTGTATTCCGTTTATATTTACATCTAACACCATTTCCCAACTCATATGGAAACAGGGTTTGTAAGTGTTAAAAACTACAACATGGCTGACAGGGTGGAGACGCCTGGAAGAGGGCTTTGACATGTAAACAAAGCTACTTACAAAACACAACATTCTGAAGAAACAGTCAGAAAGCGACTTAAAGATGGTCTGACTGTAATACATAATTTTGCAAAATTAAAACATCATGACTCCTTTAAGTCAAGCTGTCAGTGCTACTTCAGGCTATGAGGAAACATAAAAAAGTAAGATTAAGTATTATTTTCATTTAATCATAGCATGTGCACAGACGTGCGACATGCAGTGCCAGAAATGCTATTAAAAGCATTTTAAAAGTCAAAAGTTTTTTCTCTGAATCAATCAACTGTGCAGGTGTACCTAATGTTGTGACCGGGTGAATCTATATGTTTACGAAGTTTATTTTCGACCGTGTCTGGAAAAAAAATTAAGGTGACGATTTCAAGATATACAGTATATTTAAACATTTTCAAAAGATAAATGATGATACTTATGA
>NC_084582.2:3352500-3497500 GCF_033978685.3 Nerophis lumbriciformis | reverse complement strand
TGACAGCAATGCATACTTGGTCAACAGGAAATAATTTGTACCCCTTTCAGACATTGCATTTAGTTCCCATTAAAACATTCACATGTTGCACAATGAGATGTAAGCAGGGGATCATGTGTACATTCCTGCAACTTCCTGTTTGTAAAAAATATATTTTTATTAGTGTTTATTTAATATACTAACATCATTTCATGATTCATATTTATAAATTAAGATTCCTAACAAATGACACTAGAATAAGCACACATTTGATTGGTAAATCATAGTGTAACGACCTGGAATGACACTTTATGTGTGGTGTTGGAGTTGTCCGACTTTTTGTGTGGCTGTAAACGCATCACTGGCTAAGTGCCATATGTGCATGTGTTGGCGCAAGTGAGAAAGAGCGAGCGGCTGCTGTTGATATAACAAAGTTGCTTTTGGTCTGGTTTGTACTGCAGAAAATGACCAGTTTTGCTAGATATAATTTTTTTTACTAATGTTTTGGTGATGTGTTTATGGCCGACAATAAAGAGTTTTGCTCAGTAAAGTGATGGATGGAATTCATGTCCTCAAAGCGTCTCGACAGACGTTACAATATTTGAACAATGATGACGAAAACTGTTTTCTCTGTCGTGTCCGTGTGTCGAAAATTGTTATGCGCTTATTTTTTTAATTTGATTTTGTGCGTGGCGTAGATTTGCCGTGCGCAGAGGACGCTTGAGCAGTGCGCATTTGCACAGGCGCGCACCTTAGAGGGAACGTTGGTCACCGGTCAGTGAGTTTATCAAAGTGTTATTAATCACGGTTTTACGCTAATTTTAATTGAACATAGTAATACTAACTGTCGAGAATTTTACTGCTTATTATCATTATACAGTTTTTTACATTCCTGAGTCCCAACGTTTTGATGGCATGTATCAGTAACGTGTCTGTTTCAACAATGTATGAATAGGGAGTAAAGGGGTAAACATTAGCAACAACAGAATAGCTATGAGCGACTGCATTAACTCATACCTGCCAACTACTCCGGTTTTCCCGTAATTAGTACGGTTTTCATCAACCTATTCCGGGTTACGTTTGCAGTGATAAAAAATACGGTTTTTCATTAATTAAAAAAAAATATTAAAAAAAAAGTTTTATTCACGAAATCGCGTAACAACAATGACAATCGACACAGCTTCCCGTAACTTCCTATCGAGCCACACAGGTTACACTGACGGTGGCCATATAAAACAACTTTAACACTCTTACTAATAATGCGCCACACTTTGAACCAAAACCAAACAAGAATGACAAACACATTTCGGGAGAACATCTGCACCTTAACACAACATAAACACAACAGAACAATCACACCCAGAATCCCATGCAGCCCTGACTCTTCCGGGCTACATTATACACCACTGCTACCATCAAACCCCGCCCCCAACCCAACCCTGCTCCCTCACACATCACTCCCCCCCCCCTCTCTCTGTGCGTCGGTTGAGGTGGGCGGGGTTTGGTAGCGGGGGGTGTATAATGTATCCCGGAAGAGTTAGGGCTGCATGGGATTCTGGGTATTTGTCCTGTTGTGTTTATGTTGTGTTACGGTGCAGATGTTCTCCCGAAATTTGTTTGTCATTCTTGTTTGGTGTGGGTTCAGTGTGGCGCATTATTAGTAAGAGTGTTCAAGTTTTGTTTTTTTGTACCGCCACCGTCAGTGTGACCTGTGTGGTTGTTGACCAAGTATGCCTTGCTGTCACCTACGTGAGCAAGCGAAAGCCCCATATAAAGGTTGGTTGTATAGGCACGCTGGCTGTAGTGGGTATATATGCTGTACCATCACGGCGCGCATGAGGCTGAGCCATTCATTTAAAACCCGTGTGCCGCACCAGCTTTCAAATTCCACATAAAGGTGTGGGCAGCGTGTCTGTGACCCCTGGTTTATACAAAGCAAATAAAAAACTTTGTATACAGTGTTATTTCATTTAAAATTTCAAAAAAAATTTGCGGCTCCCGTTGTTTTCTATAATTTCTGAAACTGGTCAAAATGGCTCTTTGACTGGTAAAGGTTGCCGACCCCTGGTCTAGTCTCTTACGTGAATGAGCTAAATAATATTATTTGATATTTTACGGTAATATGTTAATAATTTCACACATAAGTCGCTCCTGAGTATAAGTCGCACCCCCGGCCAAACTATGAAAAAAACTGACTTATAATCCGAAAAATACGGTACAGCATTTAGCTAAGCATGAATAAGTCCAACTTTTTCTTTCATCGATTAATGCTTAATTTGTGGACCACTCCCAGATTTAAACACATGATGTGCCTCTAATCTTTCTGTGAGTGTCAAATGAAGTGAGATCGTAGCGAGCGGTAACCTCTTGGTGATGATAAATGGTTTAAATCTATAAAAAATATATTTTTCTTGAGTGTAAAAATCCACTCCATCCCATTTTCAATATTTTTTTCATGATCAGTTTTACATTTGCCTCTAAACTTTTCAAAATATGCCCAAATTTGCACTGATTCAGGTAAATAAACAGTAGCCTAATAAAGTTAAAGTTAAAGTACCAATGTTTGTCACACACACACTAGGTGTGGCGAGATTATTCTCTGCATTTGACCCATCACCCTTGATCACCCCCTGGGAGGTGAGGGGAGCAGTGGGCAGCAGCGGTGGCCGCGCCCGGGAATCATTTTGGTGATTTAACCCCCAATTCCAACCCTTGATGCTGAGTGCCAAGCAGGGAGGTAATGGGTCCCATTTTTATAGTCTTTGGTATGACTCGGCCAGGGTTTGAACTCGCAACCTACCGATCTCAGGGCGGACACTCTAACCACTAGGCCACTGAGTAGGTTATGGGACTCAAGACCATCGCCTGAAACCCGGAAGTGCTCGGATACGCCTCGGGGTCACCTGATTGCAACCCAGCTATATAGTTAATGATTATTTGCGAGGAAAAAAAAAAGTTTATCAGTTTGAATATCAAATATGTTGTCTTTGTAGCATATTCAACTGAATATGGGTTGAAAATTATTTGCAAATCATTGTATTACGTTTATATTTACATCTAACACCATTTCCCAACTCATATGGAAATGGGGTTTGTAAATAAACAGTAGCCTAATGGGACTCAAGACCATCGCCTGAAACCCGGGGTCACCTGATTGCAACCCAGCTATATGTTTATCTTCGTCCGTTTTAATTTGTAAAGTTTCTAGGGTTTTTTTTAATGATACAGGAAAAACGGTCACTTCACTTTTGGTTTATGTGACGTCCAGAGGTGGATAGAGTAGCCAGAAATTGTACTGAAGTAAGAGTACTGTTACTTTAGAGATTTATTACTCAAGTAAAAGTAAGGAGTAGTCACCCAAATATTTACTTGAGTAAAAGTAAAAAGTAAGTTGTGAAAAAACTACTCAATTACTGAGTAACTGATGAGTAACATACACACACATATCATATATATATATACACACACACATATATATATATATATATATATATATATATATATATATATATATATATATATATACATACACACATATATATATATATACACACACATATATATATATATATATATATATATATATATATATATATATATATATATATATATATATATATATATACACACAGTATATACGGTAATTTATATTTATTTATTTTGCCGTTTTTGTTTACATGTTAAAGGTGTTTTAATGAATATACATGCATGTTTAACACATATAGATTCCTTTCTTTCATGAAGACAAGAATATAAGTTGGTGTATTACCTGATTCTGATGACTTGCATTGATTGTAATCAGACAGTAGTGCTGATAGCGTCCACGTTTTCAAATGGAGGAGAAAAAAAGTTCCTCCTTTCTGTCTAATACCACATGAAAGTGGTTGGTTTTTGGCATCTTATTTGTCCAGCTTCCATATTCGTTTTTATACACTTTACAAGAAATACATTGGCGGCAAACTCCGTAGCTTGCTAGCTTGTTTGCGCTGGCTTTCGGAGACTCTTGTTTTGAAATCGCAGGCGCGATGGAGCGGCACTTTTATTGTGAAGACAGGAACTGTGCAGTCAGTCTTTAGGCTTTTGACGGGATGTACGGTTGAAATAAGAAAGGGTCTTTTTTCCTTCACACTTTTGATTGATTGATTGAAACTTTTATTAGTAGATTGCACAGTACAGTATATATTCCGTACAATTGACCACTAAATGGTAGCACCCCAATAAGTTTTTCAACTTGTTTAAGTCAGGTCATGTGACCGCCTGGCTCTGTTTGATTGGTCCAACGTCACCAGTGACTTCATCTGATTGGTGGAACGGAGTAAACGTCACCAGTGACTGTATTTGTTGAAACGCAGGCACTATGAAGGTCTGTCTGACAGACCAAAACAAACAAAGCGTGCATTAACAGATCGATAAAAATTAGTAGCGAGTAGCGAGCTGAATGTAGATAAAAGTAGCGGAGTAAAAGTAGCGTTTCTTCTCCATAAATATACTCAAGTAAAAGTAAAAGTATGTTGCATTAAAACTACTCTTAGAAGTACAATTTATCCCAAAAGTTACTCAAGTAGATGTAACGGAGTAAATGTAGCGCGTTACTACCCACCTCTGGTGACGTCCCGTGAGTTCACTTCCTGTTGTAGACACTGTGTCATTATTTTTATAGCTCGATCACTGATAAGAGAGCACAGCCTGAAGGTTCAATAGCTTAGTTGCTCAGACTGCAATTTGTTGACACAAGTTTAGATTGTGGTGTGTCGTTTCTTTAAGGGGAAAGACATTAATGTCTCTTGTTTTCATGTTCGCATTTAAGCTAGCTTGCGTTTCCAGTAAATGAGCAGTGTCACCGGCAATGTTCCCTCTAATTTTTCATGTGTGTGAGCAAATGCAAAAACTCCCTGAGCATTCAGTGGAGCCCATGTGAGCAACATCAGACGTGCACACTGTGGCTACACCAGCAGCACACCTGTCCCAAACCTGACTAAATAACAACTTCAATCTCCATCCATCCATCCATTTTCTACCGCTTGTCCCTTTCGGGGTCGCGGGGGGTGCTGGAGCCTATCTCAGCTGCATTCGGGCGGAAGGCGGGGTACACCCTGGACAAGTCCCCACCTCATCGCAGGGCCAACACAGATAGACAGACAACATTCTCTTATTATTATAATCAAATGACAGCAGTCATTTCCATGAGGTTATTTTCTAATATAAGTGTTTAGGCCCACTTACAATGACAATAACAAAAAATATTGTTTTTCATGAACTGTGTACTTGTATTGTTTGTCTGGGTGGAGGTCCTGCTTTGGAAATAATTTGTACCCCTTTCAGACATTGCATTTAGTTCCCATTAAAACATTCACATGTTGCACAATGAGATGTAAGCAGGGGATCATGTGTACATTCCTGCAACTTCCTGTTTGTAAAACATATTTTTAGTAGTGTTTATTTAATATACTAACAGCATTTCATGATTAATATTTATAAATTAAGATTCCTAATAAATGACACTAGAATAAGCACACATCTGATTGGTAAATCATAGTGTAACGACCTGGAATGACACTTTATGTGTGGTGTTGGAGTTGTCCGACTTTTTGTGTGGCTGTAAACGCATCACTGGCTAAGTGCCATATGTGCATGTGTTGGCGCAAGTGAGAAAGAGCGAGCGGCTGCTGTTGATATTACAAAGTTGCTTTTGGTCTGGTTTGTACTGCAGAAAATAACCAGTTTTGCTAGATATCATTTTTTACTAATGTTTTGGTGATGTGTTTATGGCCGACAATAAAGAGTTTTGCTCAGTAAAGTGATGGACGGAATTCATGTCCTCAAAGCGTCTCGACAGACGTTACAATATTTGAACAATGATGACGAAAACTGTTTTCTCTGTCGTGTCCGTGTGTCGAAAATTGTTATGCGCTTATTTTTTTATTTGATTTTGTGCGTGGCGTAGATTTGCCGTGCGCAGAGGACGCTTGAGCAGTGCGCATTTGCACAGGCGCGCACCTTAGAGGGAACGTTGGTCACCGGTCAGTGAGTTTATCAAAGTGTTATTAATCACGGTTTTACACTAATTTTAATTGAACATAGTGTCGAGAATTTTACTGCTTATTATCATTATACCGTTTTTTACATTCCTTGGTCCCAACGTTTTGATGGCATGTATCAGTAACGTGTCTGTTTCAACAATGTATGAATAGGGAGTAAAGGGGTAAACATTAGCAACAACAGAATAGCTATGAGCGACTGCATCAACTCATACCTGCCAACTACTCCGGTTTTCCCGTAATTAGTACGGTTTTCATCAACCTATTCCGGGTTACGTTTGCAGTGATAAAAAATACGGTTTTTCATTAATTAAAAAAAAAATTTTTTTTTTAAGTTTTATTCACGAAATCGCGTAACAACAATGACAATCGACACTGCTTCCCGTAACTTCCTATCGAGCCATTCCGAATGCCATGCGCGAGGCTATTTATAGCACCGCTGCCAAGCACGAGGCACCAGTTGCCATTGTTTCCAAACGAGCGAACGATCATGGAATCAGCCGGAGAAAAATGGCAAACGAGTCTTAAACCGAAAAGAAAACTGCAGTCATTCCGTGAAGAATATTCAAAAGCCTATCCGGGAATAATTATCCGTTCCAAAAAGGGTGAAAACTACGCGAATTGCACCTTGTGCAGACAAGATTTTTCGATCGGACACGGAGGAATTAGCGATGTAAAAGACCACGTTGGGACAAAAAAACACAAGTCTAATGCCGTTGCTAGCGAGAAAGCTATCCTCACTTGCTTAAGCAAGGATGAAAAGAAAGAACTTGAGGAAGAATTCATCACCTTCCAGTGTGATCCTCTTACCCCTGCAGATCAATCTGATAGAATACATTTGGATTTTAGCCACAAAAAGGTAATGACACCAATGTTATCTATTGGAATTGTTTAGTACTGTTATACTGTTAAGTGTTTATACTATTTATGCTTTCAAGTCCAAGTTGAAGAAATCTTGTTAAATGTTGACAGCATAACTACCAAAATACAGAAGTATGTCCTTAATATTTTTGCAGTGCTATTTCTGTTGAAAAGTTCAAATGATTACATTAGAGATGTGATGTGCCACTTTTCAAGTGTCTGATGGCTTCAATTAATTTTCATTAATTTTTCATATTTTGAATTGTTTTGAAAGGCTTACAAAAAAACTACATGTGATAGAAATGTGAATTTTAGGCACAGAATATTTTTTACAATTGAACAAGGCAGTAGATTATACAAGTTTGGACAGAAAGTTAATAATGACACCAATTTTTTTTTTTAATGGAATTGTTTAGTACTGTTTTACCATTTGTTTACTGTAAAAAGTGTTTATACTTTCAATGAACAAATTGAAGTCTTGTGAAAGGTTGACAGGATAACTGGCATTAACTGTCAAAATAATTTCAAACTATTGAAGTTAGCTTACAGAATAAACATGTCAATCAACCCATATGATTTTTGCTGTAATATTTTTGTTTTGAAAAGTCACTGTGACTGATAGAAAAGTGATGGTTTTAGCAACATTTTAAACTGTCTGAATGCTAATTATCATTTTGCGTCGGGGGGCGAAGGAACCCCCCACCAGGACTTTGTCCTGGACCTACCGGGGCCTGCGGCCCCTGGACCCTGGCTACTAGGTTTTTCTGATTTCAAAAGTTGGCAGGTATGTTAACTTCACAGTCACAATTTAACAGGTTGTCATAGTTTAGCCTATTAGCACAAACAAAAACCAAATGATAAAATATACTGTTCCCAAATCTCTACTGTATCTGACTGACATAGTTGGCAGAGCTCAAGGCTTTCTTTTAAAACATGAAGTGAAGTAATGCTTTCCTTTGGGAAGTGGTAGGCGGGCTTATTTCGCTAGGTGTGGGCCAGAGGCAGCATCATCAGAGGTTTTTCCTTCCTGACCAACACCTTCCACTTAAAAAAACGATCATTGGAATGCATCATCTCTCAAAAGTGCAGCAGAAGTGAATGTTAGAAAATCATTAAAAAGTATTATTTGCAAACAAGTGGACCATTTTAAAGTGAAACTTTCCATTCAGTACAAAGATTTTGTTGAATCCATTGTTTACTGTGTCTGTGTGCAGATGACAGAGGAACGTCTGAAGGAGGCAGAGGATGAAGTTGAGGGTATGAGGATGTCAAGTAGAGCGCTGGTGGATTTTTTCTGTGAGGACGACAGCACATTTAAACTAGAGGAGGCCTGCAAAGTCTTTGACTTGTTTTGCCACCGCTTCCAAAAAGCTATCAAGGTTAGAAGCAGAAATAAAATAAGTCAAGGCTCTGAGCTACTGTAAAATACTCATTCCCTCTTTTCTACAGGAGAATGCAGAACGTGAGCTGAAGGAGAAGAATCGTGTGGAACGTCAAAGGGTGATTGGGGAAAAGCGCCGCTCTCTGGCCGTGTGCACCGATCTGGATCCTGGCCTCAGCCTGGTCAGAGAGCCTCACGGTCACGACAACCAAGATGAGCTGGAAAAACTTCTGGAGAAAAACTTGAGCTACACTTGGGGCCGCCGTAGCCTGAGAAACTCTGAGTCGCGCAGGTACTCCCAGCACCTGTACAGTGACAAGAGTTTCCCAGAGCTGGGTAGCAGCCCGACTTCCTTCAGTTGTCATTCGAACAGCTCCTCTGATCACGAGAGTTCTGTCATGCTTTGTAGCTCTCCGGAAATGGAGGGTACTTGTTCTCCCGTTGGTCAAGGACATGTTTTTGTAAGGGGCAACAGGACTCAGTCGATTCATGACCCTCTTATTGCATCATACTCTCAGCATGGACATGGATTTACACTTAAGAAACATGAGTCTAAGAGTTTTTCTACTGAACAAATAGGTGGACATACGACTACCAAGAACACTGAGTTTTCCCCCTTCTCCTGTCGGAATTCTGCTGCTATAAACACTGATGCACCTTCCCAGACCTCCAGTCATGGACACAGCTTTGGTCTACCAATGACTGATAAGAGGCATTCTCTTCAGAATAAGTCAAATGATGTGTGTGCTAACAAGAGTGGAATACTTCCCGGTGACAACCGGTCTGCATCGGTGATATATCGAAGATCTGAGAAAGAATGTGTTAATGTTCCAGATAAAAGGGAGTTAAAGCCACTAAACACAGGAATTAAAGTAAGTTCTGCGATATCCGGTCCTGATGAAACTCTGAAAAAGCAAATAGACACAGAAGGGCTGTTGACTCCTCCTGTCAAGGAGACTTGGATGCCACCCAGTCTTCCAGAGTTCAGCCAGTCACACCCAGATGAGTGCTCGGATGTCCCGAGTCCTGTGAGGCAACAAGGAAGGTCATACTCTTGCGTGGGGGAGACTTTAGAGTGCCACACTCTTGTGAAAGGCCTCCGATCCTATGACCCCTTGTCACCCCCTACGTCTCCACTCCCGCGCCCTCCGCCAAGCCTCTGCTCCAAGTGGAGAAAAGAGAGAGGGAGTGATCCTCGGGAGGCGTCAACATTGGCGTCATTGAAAGAGGAGAGTCGAGGCTTGAAGCTTCCGGTGCGGAATGGGATCAGGGCCAAAAGAGGACTTGGGTCACGTGCTGGACCGTCTAACAGCCCAGGTATTTCAAAGGTGCGACCTGAAATGGAGGCTTCAAATAATTCCGCCCCTGCCGTGACGCAGTCACCAGCCCCAAGCCGTCCAACAAGCTCACGTTTGTTTTTGCGCTCAACTCCTGTCACACAACCTACTTCACTTCGTGCGAATGTGAAAAGAAGTAGCAGCACACGTGAGAGGCCACAGACAGTGAATGACACGCAACCTCCAGCTAAGTCCGCCCTAAACAAAAGAACGCTAGAGAGACCAACCGCAGAGAAGGTCTCAAGCAGGACCCAATCCACCTTCATCCGAGGAAGTCCTTCGCGTGTGTCCAAACGAGTCGCCCCCAACTCTGAGAGCCCGGCCACAGCCCAGGCTCTCCCTTCCCACAATCCGTCGTCGGCCACCGCCAAGACAATACGTACGACAGCCATATCTGCCACCCAGAACAAAAACCCCAAAACCGCAAACACGAGCGTCTCTTCTGCTACCTCTAAACTCCCTTCACGACTTCCTGGTTCCAAAATGCCTACAACCCAGCCACTGTGGAAGTAAAAATAAGCCTTTTTTTTTATCTCCTGGAGTCTATGCAGATCTGGTTATTTCTGTACTTGATCGACTCCACTGCAGTGTACATCTTGCGTCTGTAGCTGATCTACTTTGCTATCTCGTGTTTCACGCACTGGCAGAAGAGTAGATCCTCTAAATAAGCCCTACCTCCTTTTTTTACGTCCATTTGTGTCCTTTGCAGGCAATAGGATGCAAGTGTGTAGCGGGTAAATTCTCGATTGGTGTATGAACTAACAGCCAAATGTGCCCAGTCAGAAACCACGAGTGCTCTTGGCAATTAAAAGGTGTATTCATCCTTCAGCAGCTTTTAGGTATAATATTGTTTTCCGACACTGTGATGCGGATGCTATTGTGTTCCTACTCTTGCTTGGTACAAACTATGTATCTTGTTGTGAAAGCCTCATTCTGATGCACATTTTTTTTTACTGAAGAAAATGCCATGAGGAGAATTTGACTGCTTTGTTACGGTTTTATATGAAAACATTTATAACTGAATAACATTGGTTGTTATTCACTGTATTATGTGGATTTGTAAATAAGATAAATAAAGGAGGTGTTGAGGAAAATGGTATTCTCTCTCCTTATGAGAAGTTGTCATACCTGCCAACTACTCCGGTTTTCCCGTAATTAGTACGGTTTTCATCAACCTATTCCGGGTTACGGTTGCAGTGATAAAAAAATATGTTTTTTCATGAATTAAAATACTTATTTTAATTAGAATACTCTGCAGCATCGCGTGGACATCGGGGGCAGTACCTCTGGATTGGCAGACCGGGGTGGTGGTTCCTCTCTTTAAAAAGGGGAACCGGAGGGTGTGTTCTAACTATCGTGGGATCACACTCCTCAGCCTTCCCGGTAAGGTCTATTCAGGTGTACTGGAGAGGAGGCTACGCCGGATAGTTGAACCTCGGATTCAGGAGGAACAGTGTGGTTTTCGTCCTGGTCGTGGAACTGTGGACCAGCTCTATACTCTCGGCAGGGTCCTTGAGGGTGCATGGGAGTTTGCCCAACCAGTCTACATGTGCTTTGTGGACTTGGAGAAGGCATTCGACCGTGTCCCTCGGGAAGTCCTGTGGGGAGTGCTCAGAGAGTATGGGGTTTCGGACTGTCTGATTGTGGCGGTCCGCTCCCTGTATGATCAGTGTCAGAGCTTGGTTCGCATTGCCGGCAGTAAGTCGGACACGTTTCCGGTGAGGGTTGGACTCCGCCAAGGCTGCCCTTTGTCACCGATTCTGTTCATAACTTTTATGGACAGAATTTCTAGGCGCAGTCAAGGCGTTGAGGGGATCCGGTTTGGTGGCTGCAGGATTAGGTCTCTGCTTTTTGCAGATGATTTGGTCCTGATGGCTTCATCTGGCCAGGATCTTCAGCTCCCACTGGATCGGTTCGCAGCCGAGTGTGAAGCGACTGGGATGAGAATCAGCACCTCCAAGTCCGAGTCCATGGTTCTCGCCCGGAAAAGGGTGGAGTGCCATCTCCGGGTTGGGGAGGAGATCTTGCCCCAAGTGGAGGAGTTCAAGTACCTCGGAGTCTTGTTCACGAGTGAGGGAAGAGTGGATCGTGAGATCGACAGGCGGATCGGTGCGGCGTCTTCAGTAATGCGGACGCTGTATCGATCCGTTGTGGTGAAGAAGGAGCTGAGCCGGAAGGCAAAGCTCTCAATTTACCGGTCGATCTACGTTCCCATCCTCACCTATGGTCATGAGCTTTGGGTTATGACCGAAAGGACAAGATCACGGGTACAAGCGGCCGAAATGAGTTTCCTCCGCCGGGTGGCGGGGCTCTCCCTTAGAGATAGGGTGAGAAGCTCTGTCATCCGGGGGGAGCTCAAAGTAAAGCCGCTGCTCCTCCGCATCGAGAGGAGCCAGATGAGGTGGTTCGGGCATCTGGTCAGGATGCCACCCGAGCGCCTCCCTAAGGAGGTGTTTAGGGCATGTCCGACCGGTAGGAGGCCACGAGGAAGACCCAGGACACGTTGGGAAGACTATGTCTCCCGGCTGGCCTGGGAACGCCTCGGGATCCCCCGGGAGGAGCTGGACGAAGTGGCTGGGGAGAGGGAAGTCTGGGCTTCCCTGCTTAGGCTGCTGCCCCCGCGACCTGACCTCGGATAAGCGGAAGAAGATGGATGGATGGATGGATGAATTAAAAAAAAATTTTTTTTTTAAATGCGCGAGGCTATTTATAGCACCGCTGCCAAGCACGAGGCACCAGTTGCCATTGTTTCCAAACGAGCGAACGATCATGGAATCAGCCGGAGAAAAATCGCAAACGAGTCTTAAACCGAAAAGAAAACTGCAGTCATTCCGTGAAGAATATTCAAAAGCCTATCCGGGAATAATTATCCGTTCCAAAAAGGGTGAAAACTACGCGAATTGCACCTTGTGCAGACAAGATTTTTCGATCGGACACGGAGGAATTAGCGATGTAAAAGACCACGTTGGGACAAAAAAAACACAAGTCTAATGCCGTTGCTAGCGATACAAGTGAAAACTTTCAACGTTTTTCGGATTTTAGCCACAAAAAGGTAATGACACCAATGTTATCTATTGGAATTGTTTAGTACCGTATTTTCCGCACCATAAGGCGCCCTGGGTTATAAGCCGCGCCTTCAATGAACGGCATATTTCAAAACTTTGTCCACCTATAAGCCGCCCGGTGTTGTAAGCCGCATCTAACTGCGCTAAAGGAATGTCAAAAAAACAGTCAGATAGGTCAGTCAAACTTTAATAATATATTAAAAACCAGCGTTCTAACAACTCTGTTCACTCCCAAAATGTACGCAAATGTGCAATCACAAACATACGTATATCAACATGGACAGAGCTGCGTGAAAAAAGCCACCCGGCCTCTTCGCGTAAACTTAAACTTACCTTAACCACTCGCTCATCTTTTCTTCATCCATCCCTTCGAGTTAGCTTTTATGATGACGCCGGCTGGAAAGGTCTCTTTTGGCAAGGTCTTCCTTTTGAATATCACCATGGGTGGAAGTTTCTGGCCATTAGCATGGCAAGCTAGAACCACAGTGAAGGATGACTTCTCATTCCCTGTGGTGCGAATATTCACCGTACGTGCTCCCGTTGTATCCACAGTGCAGTTCACAGGAATATCAGTTGCTGTGAAATAGTAATCCGTGTGCGGATGGAGAGATTGCGTCTTTTCATGAACCGGATCCCTGACGCTTAGTAGGAGCCATTTTGTGGTCTTTACAGATGTAAACACACAAAGTAAATGAAACGTACGGTGATATCCGCGCGCTTTTTCTTCTTCTACGCGGGCGGGTGGTTGCTTGCAGTAGAAGAAGAAGCGCTTCCTGTTCTATGGGGGCGGGTGCTTACCTTGGCGGTTGCTTGCGTAGAAGAAGAAGCGCTTCCTGTTCTACCGGGAAAAAAGATGGCGGCTGTTTACCGAAGTTGCGAGATCGAAACTTTATGAAAATTAATCGTAATATTAATCCATATATAAAGCGCACCGGGTTAAAAGCCGCACTGTCAGCTTTTGAGTAAATTTGTGGTTTTTAGGTGCGGCTAATAGTGCGGAAAATACGGTACTGTTATACTGTTAAAAGTGTTTATACTATTTATGCTTTCAAGTCCAAGTTGAAGAAATCTTGTTAAATGTTGACAGCATAACTACCAAAATACAGAAGTATGTCCTTAATATTTTTGCAGTGCTATTTCTGTTGAAAAGTTCAAATGATTACATTAGAGATGTGATGTGCCACTTTTCAAGTGTCTGATGGCTTCAATTAATTTTCATGAATTTTTCATATTTTGAATTCTTTTGAAAGGCTTACAAAAAAACTACATTTGAATTGTAATTCCATGCTATTGACAGGACTATTAATTTTAATGAAGTTAGCTTACCATGTTTACAGTATGATAATTGTTATAGAAATGTGAATTTTAGGCACAGAATATTTTTTACAATTGAACAAGGCAGTAGATTATACAAGCTTGGACAGAAAGTTAATAATGACACCAATTTTTTTTTTTATGGAATTGTTTAGTACTGTTTTACCATTTGTTTACTGTAAAAAGTGTTTATACTTTCAATTAACAAATTGAAGTCTTGTGAAAGGTTGACAGGATAACTGGCATTAACTGTCAAAATAATTTCAAACTATTGAAGTTAGTTTACAGAATAAACATGTCAATCAACCCATATGATTTTTGCTGTAATATTTTTGTTTTGAAAAGTCACTGTGACTGATAGAAAAGTGATGGTTTTAGCAACATTTTAACCTGTCTGAATGCTAATAATCATTTTGCGTCGGGGGGCGAAGCCTGAACCCCCCACCAGGACTTTGTCCTGGACCTACCGGGGCCTGCACCCCTGGACCCTGGCTACTAGGTTTTTCTGATTTCAAAAGTTGGCAGGTATGAGTTGTTTTAACTTCTTTTTTTTTTTTTTTTTGGCCTCTGTGGCATCTCTTGACACAGTACCCCCAATTCTGTAGGTGGCTGTCGTCATGGAGATGCTTAAGACGCTGCTTCTGCCAGAACAAGGGTTGGGGTGGAGGGCGACCGCGGGTGTCGGGGTCCCAGCAGTGGGAACTCTCTCTTTACAGGCCACAGTGACGCCAGAACTTCTTGGGAAACGCAATAAAGCCGTGCCTCTTTTGTATGCTCAAGTGTCCGGTTGTCGCAGCCTCTTAACCCCCAGTGTGTAAAGGTGACATCATCAGTGAGTCTCCAGTGGAGCAGGAGTGGTCCAAAGTGATCCCACTTGGAGTTGCTTTTGTCTATTCTCCATGGATCTTAATTTTCCTCTTATGCCAAGCGAATGTTAATTGAGTATAGGCCCGCGCTCTATAAACTAGAGGAGGGCATTTGACCAAAGTGTATAAGTAATGGTAAAAAAAATAACATCCAATTAATTATTTAGGTCTTGTAAGAAAAAAACACCTCATGCTTTTTAATGTAATGCAGGTGTTTTCCAACCATTATTTCCCAAATGTGCTTGTAGATACACTGAGATAAAGTCAGTACAAATTAGGAAAAATAAAAGCACAGACAGTGGGGGGAACTTTTTTTTTTTAATATTATTTTATTTTTTTATTTTTTAGACATGTATCTCGTGCGCATGTCTATAAAAAAAAAAGTATTTTTTTATTTTTTTTTATTTTTAGACATGTATTCGTGCGCACGAGATACATGAAAAAAAAAAAGAAAATTGTAAATTAAAAAAAAAATAATTTTATAACTTAATAAAAAGTTTCTCGTGCGCACGAGATACATGTCTAAAAAATAAAAATAAAAAATTTAAATTATTATAAAAACAATTTCCCCCATGTCCCCCTAGAAACTTTTTATAAAGTTATAAAAAATAAAAAGTATAATTTTTTTATTTTTTTATTTTTTTTAGACATGTATCTCGTGCGCATGTCTAAAAAAAAGTGTAACATTTTTTTTTTTTTTTTTTTTTTAGACATGTATTCCTGCGCATGAGATACTCTAAAAATAAAATAAATTAAAAAATTGTACATTTTTTTATAACTTTATAAAAAGTTTCTGTTGCGCACGAGATACATGTCTAAAAAAAAAAAAAAATTAAATTAAAATTATTAAAAAAACAATTTCACCCATGTCCCTTTCGAGGCTCCGTACTACACCGTATACAGTACAGGCCAAAAGTTTGGACACATCTTCTTTATTCAATGTATTTTCTTTATTTTCATGACTATTATTATTATTATTATTATTATTATTATCAGGGGTGTCAAACTCATTTCATCTCAGGGGCCGCATGGAGGGAAATCTATTGCCAAGTGGTAAAATCACGGCATGATAACTTAAAAACAAAGACAACTCCGGGTTGTTTTCTTCGTTTTCACTTTGGCCAAAAAATAGAACAAGCACATTCTGAAAACGTACAAATCGCAGATAATCCTCTGGACAAAACACTTCAAGTTTGTTGAAAATTCTGAGGAAACTGGTGCAGCTTCAAAAAAAAACAATGAGCTTACACTACAAAAACTGAAATCTAAGTAAGATGAAATATCTCAAATAAGGGTGATATTTGCTTATTTTCTGTCTGATAAGATAATTCTTCTCACTAAGCAGATTTTATGTTAGTGTTTTACAGAGGTGGGTAGAGTAGCCAGAAATTGTACTCAAGTAAGAGTACTGTTACTTTAGAGATTTATTACTCAAGTAAAAGTAAGGAGTAGTCACCCAAATATTTACTTGAGTAAAAGTAAAAAGTATGTTGTGAAAAAACTACTCAAGTACTGAGTAACTGATGAGTAACATACACACACATATCATATATATATATATATATATATATATATTTATACACATATATATATACATACATTGATATATACAGTATATAATTTATATTTATTTATTTTGCCGTTTTTGTTTACATGTTAAAGGTGTTTTAATGAATATACATGCATGTTTAACACATATAGATTCCTTTCTTTCATGAAGACAAGAATATAAGTTGGTGTATTACCTGATTCTGATGACTTGCATTGATTGTAATCAGACAGTAGTGCTGATAGCGTCCACGTTTTCAAATGGAGGAGAAAAAAAGTTCCTCCTTTCTGTCTAATACCACATGAAAGTGGTTGGTTTTTGCCATCTTATTTGTCCAGCTTCCATATTCGTTTTTATACACTTTACAAGAAATACATTGGCGGCAAACTCCGTAGCTTGCTAGCTTGTTTGCGCTGGCTTTCGGAGACTCTTATTTTGAAAGCGCAGGCGCAATGGAGCGGCACTTTTATTGTGAAGACAGGAACTGTGCAGTCAGTCTTTAGGCTTTTGACGGGATGTACGGTTGAAATAAAAAAGGGTATTTTTTCCTTCACACTTTTGATTGATTGATTGGAACTTTTATTAGTAGATATTCACAGTACAGTACATATTCCGTACAATTGACCACTAAATGGTAACACTCGAATACGTTTTTCAACTTGTTTAAGTCAGGTCATGTGACCCCTGGCTGTTTGATTGGTCCAACGTCACCAGTAACTGCATCTGATTGGTGGAACGGAGTGAACGTCACCAGTGACTGTATTTGTTGAAACGCAGGCACTATGAAGGTCTGTCTGACAGACCAAAACAAACAAAGCGTGCATTAACAGATCGATAAAAATTAGTAGCGAGTAGCGAGCTGAATGTAGATAAAAGTAGCGGAGTAAAAGTAGCGTTTCTTCTCTATAAATATACTCAAGTAAAAGTAAAAGTATGTTGCATTAAAACTACTCCTAGAAGTACAATTTATCCCAAAAGTTACTCAAGTAGATGTAACGGAGTAAATGTAGCGCGTTACTACCCACCTCTGGTGTTTTACTTGTTTTAAGGGTTTTGGTCCTAAATGATCTCAGTAAGATATTACAGCTTGTTGCTGAGATGTTATGACCTATATTGAGTAAAACATGCTTGAAACTAGAATATCAACTGTTGCAAAGCTGTGTCATCAACACTCACAAGTATAAAACTACTTTTTTAAAGTAATCATTTCTTATTTCAAGCTTGAAAAAAAAAAAATCATGATTTTGACACAATTGTGTCTCATAATTAAAACAGATGACAGCCAAATGGACTTTGCTGTTTTATTTCCAATGAAACAAGAGAAAATACGTACTCATATAGTAGTACAGTTGGCACAGTACAGTAAACTGACAGTTAATATTTAACTATTTAATATTTGACATTTCATACAATTTTGAACAGAAATAGTTCATGCACATTCAGGTAAATTCCTCAAAATTACAATAACATTTTTTTTGGCCGGGGGTCGGGCTGTATATATGTGCACTAATTGACTGAAAGAGCACTCACTTGGTGCGATGATGTCATGTTATCCATGGAAAAATGCCTTTTTAGACAATATGATTTGCCTGAGGGGCTAATAGACCACGAGAGTAACAAGCGGTTGCCTTGTTGCCTTTCCATGAAGAAATTAGTTTTTAGTATAAGTTTGCTGGTTTCAAGAAATGTAATGCCGAGCGCATATCATTATGTCAAGATAATGGCACTAGAATTTACTTCATTTAAGAATATTTTCAAACATATTGAGCAAAACTGGAACTGTGGACCAGCTCTATACTCTCGGCAGGGTCCTTGAGGGTGCATGGGAGTTTGCCCAACCAGTCTACATGTGTTTTGTGGACTTGGAGAAGGCATTCGACCGTGTCCCTCGGGAAGTCCTGTGGGGAGTGCTCAGAGAGTACGGGGTATCGGACTGTCTGATTGTGGCAGTCCGCTCCCTGTATGATCAGTGCCAGAGCTTGGTCCGCATTGCCGGCAGTAAGTCGGACACGTTTCCAGTGAGGGTTGGACTCCGCCAAGGCTGCCCTTTGTCACCGATTCTGTTCATAACTTTTATGGACAGAATTTCTAGGCGCAGTCAAGGCGTTGAGGGGATCTGGTTTGGTGGCTGCAGGATTAGGTCTCTGCTTTTTGCAGATCATGTGGTCCTGATGGCTTCATCTGGCCAGGATCTTCAGCTCTCACTGGATCGGTTCGCAGCTGAGTGTGAAGCGACTGGGATGAGAATCAGCACCTCCAAGTCCGAGTCCATGGTTCTCGCCCGGAAAAGGGTGGAGTGCCATCTCCGGGTTGGGGAGGAGATCTTGCCCCAAGTGGAGGAGTTCAAGTACCTCGGAGTCTTGTTCACGAGTGGGGGAAGAGTGGATCGTGAGATCGACAGGCGGATCGGTGCGGCGTCTTCAGTAATGCGGACGCTGTATCGATCCGTTGTGGTGAAGAAGGAGCTGAGCCGGAAGGCAAAGCTCTCAATTTACCGGTCGATCTACGTTCCCATCCTCACCTATGGTCATGAGCTTTGGGTTATGACCGAAAGGACAAGATCCCGGGTACAAGCGGCCTAAATGAGTTTCCTCCGCCGGGTGGCGGGGCTCTCCCTTAGAGATAGGGTGAGAAGCTCTGCCATCCGGGGGGAGCTCAAAGTAAAGCCGCTGCTCCTCCACATCGAGAGGAGCCAGATGAGGTGGTTCGGGCATCTGGTCAGGATGCCACCCGAACGCCTCCCTAGGGAGGTGTTTAGGGCACGTCCGACCGGTAGGAGGCCGCGGGGAAGACCCAGGACACGTTGGGAAGACTATGTCTCCCGGCTGGCCTGGGAACGCCTCGGGGTCCCACAGGAAGAGCTGGACGAAGTGGCTGGGGAGAGGGAAGTCTGGGCTTCCCTGCTTAGGCTGCTGCCCCCGCGACCCGACCTCGGATAAGCGGAGGAAGATGGATGGATGGATGGATATTGAGCAAAAAGGTCTCTTCTTTTTTTCTACCATGAAAAGGGCACTTGTTATTAGTGAGAATATACTTATTTTAAGGTATTTTTGGGTTCATTGAGGTTAGCTAATTTTACTTGTTTTGGAAGCCAAATTTTCTTGTTCTATTGGCAGATAATTTTGCTTAGTTCAAATAAAATACCCCTCATTTTTGTATTTTTTTTTTCCTTGTTTTTGAACACTGACTTTTTGCAGTGTAGACTTTGTCTCAGTGTATCTACAAAGCCAGGATTAAACTTTAAAGATTGAACAAAAAACACTTCTAGGTATCAAATACCTCCTTTGTCATGTTCTCGTATCAATCCAGTGCTAACTCAACAAACCGTAAGAAACTAAGGTACAAACTATTCAAAAGGCTTAAGTTTTCTCGTTTTTGACAGAGACATTATGGGGAAGTAAGGGTGCCAAATAACGATGTGTTCGAAACCGAAGACATAAAACGTCAGGTTTTAAGTTTCATTTGAGTCGAGGGAGAGAGGAAGCCACCACGCTTTACTTAATACTTCTTGCTAGTCCTCACAGAAATGCTATTGTGACATCCAGTGGACACATTTGGAACAGCAGTTTCTTTCTTTCAAAACAAATGCAGCTCATTTTAATACTTGGCAAACTCATCACGCAGGGCCGGCTAAAACCTGTTCGCGGGCCTGATCGTACGTTTTACACCCCCAATTTACATTGTAGATTGTCACTGAAGGCATCACAACTATGAATGAACACATGTGGAGTTATGTACTTCACAAAAAAAAGGTGAAATAACTGAAAACATGTTTTATATTCTAGTTTCTTCAAAATAGCCACCCTTCGCTCTGGCTACTTTTTCGCACACTCTTGGCATTCTCTCGATGAGCTTCAAAAGGCAGTCACCTGAAGTGGTTTTCACTTCCCAGGTGTGCTTGAAGCTCATCGAGAGAATGCCAAGAGTGTGCAAAGCAGTAATCAGAGCAACAATGTGTGGCTATTTTGAAGAAACTAGAATATAAAAAACATGTTTTAAGTTGTTTCACCTTTTTTTGTTAAGTACATAACTCCACATGTGTTCACTCATAGTTGTGATGCCTTCAGTGACAATCTACAATGTAAATAGTCATGAAAATAAAGAGAAAGAGAAGGTGTGTCCAAACTTTTGGCCTTTACTGTAGGTACATTCCCTGCTTAGGCTGCTGCCCCCGCGACCTGACCTCGGATAAGTGGAAGAAGATGGATGTAGGTACCAGAGGTGGGACCAAGTCATTGTTTTGCAAGTCACAAGTAAGTCTCAAGTCTTTGCCCTCAAGTCCGAGTCAAGTCCCGAGTCAAGACAGGCAAGCCCCGAGTCAAGTCCAAAGTCAAGACTGGAAAGTCTCAAGTCAAGTCCTAAGTCCTGCATTTTGAGTTTCGAGTCCTTTCAAGTCCTTTTAACCACAGACTAATATATTAACACAGATTGTGTATGCTTCTCAAACGCTGTATTTATTTATTAAAACAAGTGCATTTTAAATTGCAGGAAAGAAAATTGTGCTGACATTGCACTTTATAATAGCACTATTAACCAGTCATTTTAAACATTAACTCATTCCTTTACAGAACAAACACATTGAAAAATAAAGTGCAAATGTACTTATTTGTACAAAAGTGTTAACATTGAAAAAACATGACATATACGTGAACATAACAAAAAAGTTGTACTTTTTATATGTCAGGGCCCTATGCTGCATTGCATTTGCAAAAGACCAAATTAGCCAAGAGTCTGTCAGTCATTTGTGCACGATGGGGGCGTAGTATGATGCCACCATGGCTGAAAACTCGCTCCACTGGAGCACTGGAGGCAGGCACTGCCAAGACTCTCATGGCCACTCGGAACAGTGAAGGAAGAGTCTTCATGTTCAATGCCCAGAACAAAAGGGGGGAGAGAGTTGTTTTGGGTTGGTGCACTACTTGTAAGTGTATCTTGTGTTTTTTATGTTGATTTAATTAAAAAAAGAAAAGGAAAAAAAAATTATTTCTTGTGCGGCCCGATACCAATCGATCCACGGACCAGTACCGGGCCGCGGCCCGGTGGTTGGGGACCACTGAGGTAAACAACCAACAGTATGTCAGAAAGCTAGCTAAAACGGTACACATTCATAATATAGTATACATTTTAACTGACCTTTATTTGACTATTTTTGTCTTTTTTTAGGTGGCTAAAATACGCGGTGCTGCTGACCGCCGTCTAACGTTACGTGTGATATATTGACTAACGTAACCCTGCTTAAAAAAAATCACTGAACAAAAAGTATGAATAAGGTAGTGAACTGCAACAGATTCCCGTGTTTGCAATAACGTTATAACGTTAGCAGTGAGTTTACAGCCTCACTGATTTAACTACACAGCAAATAAAAGTCACGTTACTTAGCCAATAAACGTTATCTTACATTCAAAACTTACCGTTCTTTGTGCAACTTCAAATGCCGGACGAAGTTGGAAGTTGTTGCCTCTCCATCAGTAATTTTCGAACCGCATGTGTTGCATACTGCAAACCGTTTTGTGTTGACCACCTCGTAATTTTTATACCCAAACAAAATTATTTTAGGTATCATTTTTTGTTCACTGGCGTGTGGTTTGGACATGTCTTCTTCGTTGGTTGTCCTGCAATTTGATTGGATGAATGCTGTGTGATGAAAACAAAGTAGATCTAATTTGATTGGCTGTTGTACTGAGAGCACACCAGCTGACACACGCAACGCTGATAGACAAGTACACAATGAAAAATACGGAGCGCTCCCGAATAACTTTTTCATCTTTGGGTTTTGGGGAAAGTAGCAAGTCATGTCAAGTCATGTCAATTCAAAAGGCTCAAGTCCAAGTGAAGTCACAAGTCATTGATGTTAAAGTCTAAGTCGAGTTGCAAGTCTTTTTACATTTTGTCAAGTCGAGTCTAAAGTCATCAAATTCATGACTCGAGTCTGACTCGAGTCCAAGTCATGTGACTCGAGTCCACACCTCTGGTAGGTACATCTTTTGCCCAGTTGTCACCCTTGTTTTGTGCAGCGGTTCAAGAGTAATACAACAAGGTGAATCAACAGTTTTTTTTACACCCAAGTATTGCCCTCTATTTTGGCTGGATATGTCTAAATAATTCCACACTCATCAGTAATAACGAGCAATTACTCATCCCCAGAGGAGCATGCCTTAGCGCATATGTCATAAGTGTCTTTGTAATCATTTTAGTATTACGAAAGGGGAAGGGAGAATAAAATAGTATTTATTTGATTAGTCTGCTTAACTATTGCAACATTTGTACCAAACATGATTTATTTTTTTGCACACGCAATTGCTCAAATGGATACAAAAAAACAAAAGCAATTTAAAACCGTTCACATTTAGACGCATCCGCTCACCCATGCGGACTGGACACTCAGTGGGCGGCCGAGGGTGGAGTCGGCTCTCTTGCTTGCTTTGTTGGGTCCGCTCCTGTCTCTGGCCATGCTCCCCACATGGCAGAGGCCACCACAGTGTATATGTTTTTTTTTTTGTTGTCTTTGTTTTACTTTTGTAGCTGTATGTAGAAATGGCTGGTGACATCAGCTCTGCTCTTTTAGTGTCTTTAATGGTTCTTTATGTTCTTTAATGTTTGATGTTTAACCTCTTACACACGTGCTTATGTGTGATTGATTGAAACTTTTATTAGTAGATTGCACAGTACAGTACATATTCCGTACCCTAGCGTTTATCGGTAGGTTGTGAGTTCAAACCAAGGACTATATAAATGGGACCCTCACTTCCCCGCTTGACACTCAGCATCAAGGGTTGGAATTGGGGGTTAAATCACCAAAAATGATTCCCGGGCGCGGCCACCGCTGCTGCCCACTGCTCCCCTCACCTCCCAGGGGGTGAACAAGGGGATGGGTCAAATGCAGAGGACAAATTTCGGGACGGGAGTGTTATATCAACTAAAGCCCACACTTAAACTTTCCACATGCAGGATTGAATCTATTTAAAAAAGTTATTTCATAAGAAGCCAAAAAGTGCAAAAACAATAATGTTCGTGTTGGAGGAGTTGTGAATGACTGCAGGGCCCCCCTAAAATATTCTTAAGCCCCCCTAAATAATTTGGTGTTATATATATATATATATATATATATATATATATATATATATATATATTTTTTTTTTACAAATACATATTCATTATAAAGTGGCCCGAATATGAGTTTAAATAAATAATCATATAACCTGTTATTATTCACTCAGTTTCCCCTCACTTCGTAGCGTAAGGTAGAGAGCCCCTTTAGTGCGTCGGTATCCAATCCATTCCACTTGATCATATAGAAAATGCCCACATCACTCAAATTCCAGTCCGCATTTTCTCTGCGACCTTGCTTGCGGTCCTGCAGCTGTACGAAGCACATTATCTTCCTTTACAATGAGTGAAGCTGCACGAAACCTTGTGTGTGCAATTGTAAATAATTTAGTTTTTAAGTTTTGTGTTTCTTGTAGAATCTATGTAAA
This sequence comes from Nerophis lumbriciformis, assembly GCF_033978685.3. Lineage (NCBI taxonomy): Eukaryota > Metazoa > Chordata > Actinopteri > Syngnathiformes > Syngnathidae > Nerophis > Nerophis lumbriciformis. The sequence continues at coordinate 3,473,635 of NC_084582.2, read as the reverse complement.
GTAATATACATTAGCCTATTGTTAAAATAATGAAAAAAACATCATTAAATATATTTGTTTTATTGTATTGTTACATTATTGCATTAATAGCTGTTGTATTATTACAGGATGGCTTGTTAAACATTTCATAGGATTTTCAGAGGGAGGAAAAACCAAGACATTTAATATAAAATGTAAAATGAATAAATACATTAAAAAAAAAAGAAAAAAAATGGTTAAAAGCCATCGTCCCGTGGAGCATTTCATTTCGTCCCGTGCATTTAAAAAAAATAATAATAATACACACATTCACACATTCAATATACAAACATACACATACACATATTGTACATATACATTCATTGTACAAACACATATACACATTCTGTACATATACAAGTACATATGCATACTTACACTCATGCACATAATCACATTTCATCAAACATATATTAACGTTGTTGCCCTAGGGTAAACTGGGTGTAACACATGGCACACTGACAAAGCTTAACCTATTGTGACTATAACAATCTACAAGGTTAATGTAGGTTGCTTCTCTTTCTCCCCCTCCATTTTTCTGCATTCTTTCGTATCTCAAGTTATCATTACCTATATGTATTGTTGCATTTAAACAACTGTATTGTTGATAATAAAGGTAAATTATTGGTATTGTTCATTATCAATAGCGCTATTTCTATTGGTATTTGTATTGATCCATTTGTAGTGTAATAATGCTCATTGTCATTTCTGTATTATTTTCTATTTTTCGCTAACTGCTTATTTGCTATTACTTTTACCATCATATTTGTACATGTCATATTTGCTGATGTTGCTCTATTGTTGTTGTTGTTTGCTGTTGTTGTTTTTGTCTCTCTGTCTAATCCCCCTCTTGTCCCCACAATTTCCCCCTTTGTCTTCTTTTTTTTCTCTTTCTATCCCCTCCTGCTTTGGCCCGGCTGCACTAAATGATAATATAAATACATTTAATAAAGTCAAATACAAATAAGGCAACAAGAGAAGTATCCTACACTTCTCTTTTGTAAAGTAAATCTGAACAGCCGACATGGGCATCTACATCAACTATATGATTCGAAAATTCGAAAAACAAAATTCGAAAAACAAATCAGCAGCGTCGTTCAAAAAAGCTTTTATCAATTACGCCAAATAGCGAAAGTGAAACCGTTTCTATCAAGACATGATCTTGAGAAATTAATCCACGCTTTTATCTCAACTCGTCTTGATTACTGTAATGCCCTGTATGTTGGCATTAGCCAGGCCTCCCTCGCCCGCCTGCAGCTCGTGCAGAACTCTGCTGCTCGTCTGCTAACACAGACCCGCAGACGTGAGCACATCACCCCTATTTTAGCGTCCCTTCACTGGCCCCCTGTGCGTTACCGAATACATTTTAAACTCCTTTTATTTGTTTTTAAATGTCTAAACAACCTCGCGCCAACCTATCTCTCCGACCTCCTTCAGCCTTACTGCCCCACCCGATCCTTAAGATCAGCCGATCAGCTGCTGTTGACGGTCCCTGACACAAGGCTGAAGCTTAGAGGTGACAGAGCTTTCGCCGTTGCTGCTCCCAAGCTCTGGAACGACCTACCCCTGAGTGTTAGACAAGCCTCCTCTCTTCCTGTTTTTAAATCTCTCTTAAAAACATACTTTTATTCCATGGCTTTTAACACTGAGTGATATCCATCCTGCAATGGCGCCCCATAATACACCTGCTGTGATCCTGTTTTTTATGTTTTTATGTTTTTATTAATTCTATTTTAATTATTTATTTTTTATCGTGTTCTGTTTGTGTTGTGTTGTGTTTGCTCGGTACTCGTTTTATCTTTTAACCTGCTCATTGTACAGCACTTTGGCTACCCCTGTGGTAAATTTTAAATGTGCTTTATAAATAAAGTTGATTTGATTTGATTTGATGATTTGCCTGAGAAGCTGGACGGGACACAAAAAATAAATAAATAAATAAATAATAAAAAAAAAAAAATAATAATAATAACAATGAATAATTGCTAAGTCTTTGTTAGCCGTTTGTGAAGTTTTGTGCTTGTGCGTAACATTCGCTCGCATCCTGTGCATCTCCTGGGGGCTAAGCCCCCCCTGTCCTTAAAAGCTAGTGACGCCCCTGGACTATATACATTGAATTATTTACATGATTAAATCATGTAAATAAAGTGAGCGTGTCAATAATATAATATAGTGTAAATAATGATTATTTACACTCCTTTTCGGACATAATGTAAAGTGAAATGATATGAAATTGTGTGACGTATTATGCTGTAAGTGTGTTCATGTTTGAAATAAGCTGAAGAAAGAAAGAAAGAAAGAAAGAAAGAAAGAAAGAAAGAAAGAAAGAAAGAAAGAAAGAAAGAAAGAAAGAAAGAAAGAAAGATAGAAAGAAAGAAAGAAAGAAAGATAACAACATCGCCACCTCGTGTTAGCAAAACGACGCTCACATGACTAGAAAAACTACAATTCCCAGCTTTGGCGGCGTCGTGACGTCAGAGGTGACGTCAGAGGTGACGTCTCGGGCAGCTCCCCGGATGCGGCTGTGATTGACTCGACCAGGCAGAAGCGATCGCTTGCTAAGTGGCGGTAAGTGCCAAAGTGCTTGAAATGTCACCGCTAACGCGTACCGTTGCGTCTAAAACGAGGCTCGCGGCGTGGCCAACATTCTACTGTGGCCGCGCCAGCTCTGTCGGGTTCTGTACGCGTCGTTTGGAGCGGCGGCGTGGACGGAATTCATCAAGGTGTTTGCTAGCTGGCTAGCTATCGTGGATGCTAGTTCCTTAGCACGATGCTAGCCGCGAGTGGGGAACGCCTAGTGACCACTCAGCGATAATAATAACCACACGTTCACCGTTTTACTATAAGTTTACATCTTTTAAACGCTTCTTTTCAGACTTTAGCATTCACTGGATAAAGTAACTGGTTTGGCAGCTTACCTAGCTAACATTTATACACGACGATTAGCCAACATAGCGGCGGTTAGCTTGTTTGCTATCGAAATGAGTAGATTTGACCTGTTTATCTTGTGACTTGCAGTCCAAAGTTATTGTTAATCATGTCTCTATTTATCCCTATCGTCTTGTTGTGGGGCAGACTGGCTCGTACATGCACATGCATGCTGAAATCCTCCACTGTTGCCATTTTTCATAAAAAAGTAGCGGCCATCCATCCATTTTCCTACCGCTTGTCCCTTTTTGTAGTGGCAAGGGGTGCTGGAGCCTAAGGCTGGGCGATATGACTAAAAAATGTATCACGATATAAGTGTTTCATATCGGTCGATATCGATAATTATTGATAAAAAATTACCGTATTTTCCGCACTATAAGCCGCGCCTAAAAACCAAAAATTTTCTCAAAAGCTGACAGTGCGGCTTATAACCCGGTGCGCCTTATATATGGATTAATATTAATATTCATTTTCATAAAGTTTAGGTCTCGCAACTACGGTAAACAGCCGCCATCTTTTTTCCCCGTAGAAGAGGAAGCGCTTCTTCTTCTATGGTAAGCATCCGCCAAGGTAAGCACCCGCCCCCATAGAAGAGGAAGCGCTTCTTCTTCTACTGTAAGCAACCACCCGCCCCCGTAGAAGAAGAAGCCCCCGGATATTGCGTTTCATTTCATTTGTGTGTTTACATCTGTAAAGACCACAAAATGGCTCCTACTAAGCGACAGGTTTCCGGTTCATGAAAAGACGCAATCTCTCCATCCGCACACGGACTACTATTTCACAGCAACTGCCTAAAGACTTTCAAGAAAAGCTGGCTACTTTCCGTGCATATTGTAAAAACAAGATAGCTGAAAAAAAGATCCGGCCAGAGAACATTATCAACATGGACGAGGTTCCACTGACTTTTGATATTCCTGTGAACCGCACTGTGGATACAACGGGAGCACGTACGGTGAATATTCGCACCACAGGGAATGAGAAGTCGTCCTTCACTGTGGTTCTAGCTTGCCATGCTAATGGCCAGAAACTTCCACCCATGGTGATATTCAAAAGGAAGACCTTGCCAAAAGAGAGCTTTCCAGCCGGCGTCATCATAAAAGCTAACTCGAAGGGATGGATGGATGAAGAAAAGATGAGCGAGTGGTTAAGGGAAGTTTACGCGAAGAGGCCGGGTGGCTTTTTTCACGCAGCTCCGTCCATGTTGATATACGACTCCATGCGCGCCCACATCACGCTGGTTTTTAATATATTATTAAAGTTTGACTGACCTATCTGACTGTTTTTTGACATTCCCTTTAGCGCAGTTAGATGCGGCTTATAACACGGGGCGGCTTATAGGTGGACAAAGTTTTGAAATATGCCGTTCATTGAAGGCGCGGCTTATAACCCATGGTGCGGAAAATACGGTAAAAAAAACTATTCTAAATAAAGACCAGGAGAAAAAAGGCTGAATTTAAATACTTTTATTTAAAATATAACCTTTAACCTTTAGAACGAGGTCAGAATTATGAAAAACAGTCAAATAAATGAAAATACTGGTCGATGTGCAAATATTGACATTAAATAAATGCTTAATCCAACAAAATGTGCAAAGTATTGTAATTAAGAAATTAGTGTACAACTCAGGCTTTAAAGCCATATTGGTAACAATATATGCAAATAAATAACAGTCACATTAAGCAAGCTGCCGTGTCCACTTGTTTAATGAAGTTGCCTTCACTATATTTGCCCCGCTGTCTGTGGTGATGCACACCATTTTTTCCTCAGCCAGAATCCAGGACAACAGTGCCTCCTTCAAGCCTTCTGCTATTATCTCCCCGGTGCGGTCTTCGGGGAAATACGCAGTTTCCAGGCATCGTGTTTTCAGAACCCAGTCATTGTCGATGAAATGAACTGTCAAGCTTAGGTATGGCTCGCATGAACGGCTTGACCACATGTCGGAGGTTGTCGCAAAGTGCTTTGCTAACAGTATCTCCTTTTCCACGGATTCGTATCGGACTTAAAAAATCCAAAACACTGCCAAACTGGTGACGTGACGTTTCCTTTTTTATTTACAATTTCCTCTCGTGCTGCCGCACTCATATTCCCGTTTCGTTTCACTTCTCGTCGTCAGCTAGCCGTTGTTGCTTTTTTTTCTTTTTTTTTCTGTTAGCATTTCCCAGAATGCCTTGCGGCTCAGGCTCGACCGTGATAGGTCGAGAGGCCAAAGCCCTTCCTCTGCATACACCCCAGAATGCCGTGCGGTTCCGGCTCGGCCTTTCTTCCTATTTTTTTCTAACAGAACTCAGTGAAATTATCGAATGTTCTATCGACCCCGTTTTCTATTGATATTGATCACGTCTATCGCGATATATATTGTTATCGTTTTATCGCCCAGCCCTACTGGAGCCTATCTCAGCTGCGCTCGGGCGGAAGGCGGGGTACACCCTGGACAAGTCGCTACCTCATCACAGTATGCAGTTACCCTTTAAAGGGGTCTTAACATTAGGGGTGTAACGGTACATAAAAATTTTGGTTCGGTACGTACCTCGGTTTAGAGGTCACGGTTCGGTTCATTACAGTAAGAAAACAACAAAATATACATTTTTTGGTTATTTATTTACCAAATTTGTAAACAATGGCTTTATCCTTTTAACATTGGGAACACTATAATAATTCTGCCCACGTTAATCAACATTAAAGTGCCTCAAATTGTTGCTCAGATTAAATAAAATGACAAAACTTTTCTTCTACGTATAAAAAGTGCAACATTAAACAGTTTCAAGTCAACTCGTCATGCTTAATTTTACAGCATTTGGGAAGCCTGTAGTTGATTTTTTTATTATGTACCGTATTTTTCGGACTATACGTCGCTCCGGAGTATAAGTAGCACCGGACGAAAATGCACAATAAAGAAGGAAAAAAACATATATACGTCGCACTGATAAGTCACATTTTTGGGGGAAATTGATTTGATAAAATCCAACACCAAGAATAGACATTAGAAAGGCAATTTATAATAAAGAATAGTGAACAACAGGCTGAATAAGTGTACGTTATATGAGGCATAAATAACCAACTGGTATGTTAACGCAACACATCATGGCAAGAGTCATTCAAATAACTATAACATATAGAACATGCTATACGTTTACTAGGGATGTCCCGATCCGATATTTGGATCGAATCGGCTGCCGATATTTGCCAAAAATTGCGTATCGGCAAGGCATGGGAAAATGCCGATCCAGATCCAGTTTAAAAATCTTTGCCACGCACAAAATCAAATAAAAAAATAAGCGCATAACAATTTTCGACACACGGACACGACAGAGAAAACAGTTTTCGTCATTATTGTTCAAATATTGTGACGTCTGTCGAGACGCGTATCTCCATTCGGTGCCACACGCCCACACCATCAAAATGCCGAGGCAAAAATTTCCACATCAACACCGTATGAAAAAATTAGTGATTTTTTTAGTTGTGATTTTCTTCTCTGCATGAAAGTTTAAAAGTAACATATATTAATGCAGTATGAAGAAGAATGTTTTAATGTAGACATGCAAGCCTTGAAAGAAAATTTTGAAAATCAAGACTACATTTCCTGCAAATGGGTGCATTTCTACCCTATATTTTAACTTTAGATTTATTCTCATATCAAACTCTTTTGGCTGTCTTTTTGACACTTACATCCGGCGCCCCCCTCCACACCCTGGATTATAAATAATGTAAATAATTCAATGTGATTATCTTGTGTGATGACTGTATTATGATGATAGTATATATCTGATAGTATATATCTGTATCATGAATCAATTTAAGTGGACCCCGACTTAAACAAGTTGAAAAACTTATTCGGGTGTTACCATTTAGTGGTCAATTGTACGGAATATGTGCAACCTACAAATAAAAGTCTCAATCAATCAATCAAAACACATAGAATCATCATACTGCTGTGATTATATGCATCAAGTGTTCATTCAAGGCTAAGGCAAAATATCGAGATATATATTGTGTATCGCAATATGGCCTTAAAATATCGCAATATTAAAAAAAGGCCATATCGCCCAGCCCTAGTTCAATGATGCCATTTCTGTTTGTCATGTATAATTTTGTCTATTTTGTGTTTATCCTTGAATAAACAGGTCAGTTTCTTCTTACCAACCATTGTGTATTATTCAAAGTCCCCTAATTCAGCTGGCTAGTTGTTATCAAGAGTACTAAAACCCTTTTCAACATGATTCTGACAACTAAGTAGGCTAAATAACTTTAAACTTTAATACATGCTCGGATAGGCCAGTATCGGTCAGTATCGGTATCGGTCAGTATCGGTATCGGATCGGAAATGCAAAAACAATATCGGTATCGGATCGGAAGTGCAAAAACCTGGATCGGGACATCCCTAACGTTTACCAAACAATTTGTCACTCCCGATCGCTAAATCCGATGAAATCTTCCTCCTCGGTGTCGCCTCTGGTATGCGCCGCTAGCGTCCATTCTTTCTGCTGCTCGATCGCCGTTTTCTGGTGCATGTTTCACTACGTCCAGCTTGTAATCTGCAGTATATGATTTCCTTTTCGGTGCCATTTTAGTTCAGTCCTTCTCAGTTTTTATAAGTTACCGCCAATGTTGCTGTGATCTATTTTAATAGCTCCGGCAGTAGGGTATAGCATATAGCAGTTAACATTCAAAAACCCACAATGCACTTCTGCCATGACCCGCCCCCCGCCGAATTCTAATTGGTTGGCGTGTGAGTGACGATTGCTGACATTTTCTTCGTCACTCACGCGAATTAGATAAATAATATTATTTGATATTTTACGGTAATATGTTAATAATTTCACACATAAGTCGCTCCGGAGTATAGGTCGCACCCACAGCCAAACTATGAAAAGAACCTCGACTTATAGTCCGAAAAATACGGTAAATGTTATATTGTTATCAACATGTGATAGCAGGGACCCTGCCATTCAAAACTAGGCTGCTACATTACTAATGATTACACACACCGCACAATGAGGGGGCATGGCGTAGTGGGTAGAGCAACCGTGCCAGAAACCTGAGGGTTGCAGGTTCGCTCCCCGCCTGTTACCATCCAAAAATCGCTGCCGTTGTGTCCTTGGGCGGGACACTACACCCTTTGCCCCCGGTGCCACTCACACCGGTGAATTGAATGATGAATGATAGGTGGTGGTCGGAGGGGCCGTTGGCGCAAATTGCAGCCACGCTTCCGTCAGTCTACTCCAGGGCAGCTGTGGCTATGAAAGTAGCTTACCACCACCAGGTGTGAATGTTTGATGGGTTCTACGTGTAAAGCGACTTTGGGTACTTAGAAAAGCGCTATATAAATCCCAGTTATTATTATTATTATTATTAATGAGCTAACACACACCGCTAAATGAGCTAACGTTACGCTAAAAGCTAATTAGCCTTCACCTCAAGCCAGGACTGCGAGCGAGCTGAGCTGCAGTTTAAGTTTCTAGAAGGTTAACGGGCTCATAGTGATGTTACTAGTAGTTGACCGGGAGGTGTTTATTTTAACTTGGGGAGAGTCCGCTGCCTGATGCTTACCTGCTAACCCCACCGCAGAAGCACTGACTACATGCGCTCTGAATACGCACTGCTGATTGGCTGTAACCAATCAGATGGTTGTGTGGGTGGTCGGGTGCTATGTAGGAGACAGAGGCGGAAAGCAGAGCAGCTTGTTAAGACTTTAGCTAATTCATATGTTCGTGTGGAAACTCTTTCGGTACACCCCCGAACAGAACCGGAACCCCCGTACCGAAACGGTTTAATACAAATACACGTACCGTTACACCCCTACTTAATATGCAAAAAAACCTTTTCTTAGACCTTTGTACCTGTTTGTGTATGGATCCTCATACCGTTTAAAATTTGAATTCAAACCACAAAGTAATAAAACCCTTTTGCCTCTTTTTAAACAAGCTTTCAGGAATTTGAGACTTTAGTGATGTATTTTACCTTAATTATGTCAGCAGATATCTCCATATACCGTATTTTTCAGACTATAAGTCGCAGTTTTTTTCATAGTTTGGCCGGGGTGCGACTTATACTCAGGAGCGACTTATGTGCGAAATTATTAACACATTACCGAAAAATATCGAATAATATTATTTAGCTCATTCACGTAAGAGACTAGACGTATAAGATTTCATGGGATTTAGCGATTAGGAGTGACAGATTGTTTGGTAAACGTATAGCATGTTCTATATGTTACCGTATTTTCCGCACCATAAGGCGCCCTGGGTTAAAAGCCGCGCCTTCAATGAACGGCATATTTCAAAACTTTGTCCACCTATAAGCCGCCCGGTGTTGTAAGCCGCATCTAACTGCGCTAAAGGAATGTCAAAAAAACAGTCAGATAGGTCAGTCAAACTTTAATAATATATTAAAAACCAGCGTTCTAACAACTCTGTTCACTCCCAAAATGTACGCAAATGTGCAATCACAAACATAGTAAAATTCAAAATAGTGCAGAGCAATAGCAACATAATGTTGCTCGAACGTTAATGTCACAACACACAAAATAAACATAACGCTCACTTTCTGAAGTTATTCTTCATTCATAAATCCCTCGAATTATTCTCCTTCGTTGTCCGAATTGAAAAGTTGGGCGAATGTCGTCCGGCGCTGCCTCCCTGTCTTAGTGAAGGTGTGTTCGCCTTCGGTCATCCATTGTTCCCACGCAGTTAGCAGTCTAGCTTCGAATGCCCTGTTGACACCAATATCTAGCGGCTGGAGGTCTTTTGTCAATCCACCCGGAATGACGGCGAGTATTGAATTAAGCGCGTAAGCGTGTCTCTTAATGTGATGTTATGAGCTAGCAAATATAACAACTACACTACCCAGCATGCAACGATAGTGACGAGCATGCGCGGTAGCCCTGAGAAGCGTTGTATGCTGGCAGTTAGAATGTGGTTATGAGCACGCTGTGAGTAAACGTTGAGAACTCAGTTAACACGCCTCGTCTGCATTATTTATAATTAGACAGACAACACACTTAATAGGAGCCATTTTGGGGTCTTTACATAAACACACAAATGGAAATGAAACGTCACATATCCCAGCATGCACCGCGTGCTTCTTCTTCCGGGGCGGGTGGTTGCTTACAGTAGAAGAAGCGCTTCCTGTTCTATGGGGGCGGGTGCTTACCTTGGCGGTTGCTTGCGTAGAAGAAGAAGCGCTTCCTGTTCTACCGGGAAAAAAGATGGCGGCTGTTTACCGAAGTTGCGAGATCGAAACTTTATGAAAATGAATCGTAATATTAATCCATATATAAAGCGCACCGGGTTAAAAGCCGCACTGTCAGCTTTTGAGTAAATTTGTGGTTTTTAGGTGCGGCTAATAGTGCGGAAAATACGGTAGTTATTTGAATGACTCTTACCATAATATGTTACGTTAACATACCAGGCACGTTCTCAGTTGGTTATTTATGCCTCATATAACGTACACTTATTCAGCCTGTTGTTCACTATTCTTTATTTATTTTAAATTGCCTTTCAAATGTCTATTCTTGGTGTTGGCTTTTATCAAATACATTTCCCCAAAAATGCGACTTATACTCCAGTGCGACTTATATATGTTTTTTTCCTTCTTTATTATGCATTTTTGGCCGGTGCGACTTATACTCCGGAGCGACTTACCGTATTTTTCGGAGTATAAGTCGCACCGGCCGAAAATGCATAATAAAGAAGGAAAAAAACACATAAGTCGCACTGGAGTATAAGTCGCATTTTTTGGGGAAATTTATGAAGCTGTGTAATCTCGACAGCTCCAGTTAGACACAATATATGCCCATCCATCCATTCATTTTCTACCGCTTATTCCCTTCGGGGTCGCGGGGGGCTCTGGAGCCTATCTCAGCTACAATCGGGCGGAAGGCAGATGATTATACAAAAATGCAAATGTGCTGACAGTTGTGATATCGCCTTGTCTCTGCTCTGTCTGCGTCACGGTACTCGATGTTGTAAGCAGGCCGATTCTGGAAACAAACACTCATACGAGACTGGTGGCCTGCAATCTTTTGGATTGCCAGCTTTGCACAGACAAAGAAAAATACAATTTCAGCACAATTGATAATAACGATAGCAACGGCCCTTAAGCATAAGAGTTGTGTGATAATATATACACCATTATTCTAACACTTTGACACGTAAATAAAGCCCCCCACAAAACACAACATTCTAAAGAAACAGTCAGAAAGCGACTTAAAGGTGGTCTGACTGTAAAACATAATTTTGCTAAATTAAAACATCATATTATGACTCCTTTAAGTCAAGCTGTCAGTGCTACTTCAGGCTATGAGGAAACACAAAAAAAGTAAGACTAAGTATTATTTTCATCTAATAATAGCATGTGCACAGACGTGCGACATGCAGTGCCTAAAATGCTGTTAAAAGCATTTTAAAAGTGAAAAGTTTTTTTTCTCTGACTCAATCAAGTGTGCAGGTGTACCTAATGTTGTGACCAGGTGAATCTATATGTTTGCGAAGTTTGTTTTCGACCGTGTCTGGGAAAAAAAATGTAGGTATACAGTATATTTAAACAGTGCACATTTTCAAAAGATAAATTATGATACTTATGAACGCCACTAGAGTTCTGTCTTGTTAATTTTGACTGGGTGGAGACGCCTGGAAGAGGGCTCTGACACGTAAACATTCTGAAGAAAGCGACTTAAAGATGGTCTGACTGTAAAACATAATTTAGCAAAATTAAAACATCATATTATGACCCCTTTTAAGTCAAGTTCTTAGCTCTGCTTCAGGCTATAAGGAAACACAAACAAGTAAAAGTAAGTAGTATATTCATCTAATCATGGCATGCGCACAGACGTTAAACCATACTTGCCAACCCTCCCGGATTTTCCGGGAGACTCCCGAAATTCAGCGCCTCTCCTGAAAACCTCCCGGGACAAATTTTCTCCCGAAAATCTCCCGAAATTCAGGCACACAATATAAACAAGCATACCTGCTCAATCACGTTATAACTGTAGAATGATCGAGGGCGAGTTCTTGGTTTCTTATGTGGGTTTATTGTTAGGCAGTTTCATTAACGTCCTCCCAGCGAGGCAACAACACACAACAACAGCATTTCCTCTACCATAAAGCAGTTTGTCTGCCGTAAACAGCAATGTTGTGACACTCTTAAACAGGACAATACTGCCATCTAGTGCATTTGATGAAAGCACTTTTAGCGTGCCACAAAGCAATGCATCATCAGTGAGGGCGTTCAGCATGGTTAGAAAAATAGTGACAAATAGTACAAGGATGGACAATTCAACCCTTGACTCAACAATGAGTAGATGAGTGTTATGTGTGTGTATATGTGTAAATAAATGAACACTGAAATTCAAGTATTTCTTTTATTTATATATATATATATATATATATATATATATATATATATATATAAAATACTTGACTTAGTATTTCTTATATATATATATATATATATATATATATATATATATATACCATATTTTCCGCACCATAAGGCGCCCTGGGTTATAAGCCGCGCCTTCAATGAACGGCATATTTCAAAACTTTGTCCACCTATAAGCCGCCCCGTGTTGTAAGCCGCATCTAACTGCGCTAAAGGAATGTCAAAAAAACAGTCAGATAGGTCAGTCAAACTTTAATAATATATTAAAACCAGCGTGATGTGGGCGCGCATGGAGTCGTATATCAACATGGACGGAGCTGCGTGAAGAAAGCCACCCGGCATCTTCGCGTAAACTTAAACTTACCTTAACCACTCGCTCATCTTTTCTTCATCCATCCCTTCGAGTTAGCTTTTATGATGACGCCGGCTGGAAAGGTCTCTTTTGGCAAGGTCTTCCTTTTGAATATCACCATGGGTGGAAGTTTCTGGCCATTAGCATGGCAAGCTAGAACCACAGTGAACGATGACTTCTCATTCCCTGTGGTGCGAATATTCACCGTACGTGCTCCCGTTGTATCCACAGTGCGGTTCACAGGAATATCAGTTGCTGTGAAATAGTAATCCGTGTGCGGATGGAGAGATTGCGTCTTTTCATGAACCGGATCCTTGTCGCTTAGTAGGAGCCATTTTGTGGTCTTTACAGATGTAAACACACAAAGGAAATGAAACGTACGGTAATATCCGCGCGCTTTTTCTTCTTCTACGCGGGCGGGTGGTTGCTTACAGTAGAAGAAGAAGCGCTTCCTGTTCTATGGGGGCGGGTGCTTACCTTGGCGGTTGCTTGCGTAGAAGAAGAAGCGCTTCCTGTTCTACCGGGAAAAAAGATGGCGGCTGTTTACCGTAGTTGCGAGATCGAAACTTTATGAAAATGAATCGTAATATTAATCCATATATAAAGCGCACCGGGTTATAAGGCGCACTGTCAGCTTTTGAGAAAATTTGTGGTTTTTAGGTGCGCCTTATAGTGCGGAAAATACGGTATATAAAATACTTGACTTGGTGAATCCTCGCTGTAAATATACTCCTCCCCTCTTAACCACGCCCCCAACCACGCCCCCCGCCCCCCACCTCCCGAAATCGGAGGTCTCAAGGTTGGCAAGTATGCGTTAAACGCATTTTAAAAGTTCTTTCTCCGAAGCGATCAAGTGTGCAGGTGTACCTAATGTTGTGACCGGGTGATTCTGTATGTTTACGAAGTGATTCATAGGGTACTTTTAATAGTTCTATTGTACAGTGTTTATTATGGAATTATAACATGAAATCATATAATTTGGGGTTACCTAGGTGCCCTTGTTTGTTTGCAGGTGCTGCAGCCCCAGTGGTCGTTGGCAGGATGCAGACCATAAAGTGTGTGGTTGTTGGCGATGGGGCAGTGGGGAAAACCTGCCTACTCATCTCGTACACCACAAATGCCTTCCCCGAAGAATACATTCCAACCGTGTTTGACAACTACAGCGCTCAGATGAGCGTGGATGGCCGCACTGTCAGCCTCAATTTGTGGGACACAGCTGGCCAGGAGGAGTACGACCGCCTGCGTACTCTCTCCTATCCCCAAACCAACGTATTCATCATCTGCTTTTCCATCGGCAGCCCCTCCTCTCACGCCAACGTCCGGCACAAATGGCACCCGGAGGTGTCCCACCACTGCCCCAACGTGCCCATCCTGTTGGTGGGCACCAAGAGGGACCTGAGGGGCGACGTGGAGACGACGAAGAAGCTGAAGGAGCAAGGGTTGGCGCCCACGACCCAGCAGCAGGGCAACGCCCTCGCCAAGCAAATCGGGGCTGTCAAATACATGGAGTGTTCCGCGCTGCTGCAGGAAGGCGTCCGGGAGGTGTTTGCAGAGGCGGTGAGAGCGGTGTTGTACCCCGTCACAAAAAAGAATGCCAAGAAATGCGTGCTTTTGTAATGAGGATTCCCGGATTTGGATTGCGGCGGGGTGCTATTGGAGTTCCACAGATGCAACGGATGACTGAAAGCAGTCACTTCCTGGCTGCTCCCAAGCAGTTTTGACGTCTTTATCAGCTCCTTATTTATCCTCAGGAGGACTTCACCCTAATGCCATCATCACCAAAGTGACTTTGCCAGAATGGGGGCGAGAAAAAACAAAGCAAATCTCTTATTTTTTTCTTACATTTAAAAATTTTGGTATTTACACTTTCTTCACTTGTTACACATGTTCTAGATGTCTAGCTTTTCTGCTTCGCCTTTGATAAGAATGCTGATAATGGTTGTCACAAGCCATAATTCCATCTAAACCAAGCTGACCTGTTTGACTGGAGAGATCTACTGTTGTTTAGGTGGAGAAATAGTGACTACCTCATACTCTTCACATAGGTTTTTGCATCTCGCGAGTGTCAAGCAACCGCTTCGTGACGTCTGCCGTTTAGCCGAGCAGCTTTTCAATTTCAAGCAGCTTGAGTCCGGAGAAGGCGCGACAACCCCCGGACAAGGGCCAGTTCCCAGCGCATCACCAGTTTGCGCGGATTAGCGTCGAGCTCGGTGCTCAGTGTGGCGTGGCTTGAGATGTCCATCCCGCCGCCCACGCACGGAAGAGCCGGCGGGCCTTTTCAAGATAAGCCCGTCTCATTAAAATCAGCCGACCATGCGTCTTTTAAGCCAAATTAAACCAAATTGCAACCGCATAGGTTGTATTGCAGCTCGTCAATTTAAAATATGCCTCGGACTGACCTTGACACCTGGAACTCCCGAGAGGAACATTTGGCAAGGTTTTCTTGATTGATTTTGGCAGAATTAAGGATGAGGTGGTCCGGTTGTATTGACATGGGAAGATTGTTCTGGGCTTCTGTTTGCCTAAAAAGATGAAAGCTTCCCGGAGGTATGCACATATTTAGCTCGACTTCCCATAGTTGTTTCTTTGGACCGCAAACTAGTGACTCCACAGTGCCTCTGCTGGTCGCAGCCAAGTAGTGCACTCAGTTGCTTCAATGACGCGATTAATCGATTATCGTGCTCCTCCCTCTTGGAATCACAGACTGTATTTTCAAATCAGGAAATGTTGAATCGACTCCTAAACGGTTTTAATCTACTCTGTGGCCAAAGTTGAATATATTTTGTAATATCCTCTTGTTTATTAGATTGTTATTGTCAATGATCTCGCTGCCTTGCACCACATTAAATATGACCACTGCCTATTTCACCCAGTATATCCTGTAATACTAGAACACGGTTTAACTGGCTTGTTCTAGGCTGTGTATTTCTTTCCATGTATTTCGTTACAAATAATTCCCTTATTGAATAAGACAAAAAAAAAGCAGTCATTGCTGTTGCTAAGTATATTTTTCTACAGCGTTTTAACGGAAGGGAGCCTTTTTTTGCCTAACCCACATGCCTTATCCAAACCAAAAGCCTCAGCGGTGCTATTTTGTCGACCCCAAAGGTTGTCATTTCAGTACCACAAGAGCGTTTAAATGCAAGCTATGAATTTCACGTTTGGCAAGTGAAGCCTTACTTTCTTCCTGTCAGTAAGCACATTGCAGCACTCTATAAAACACGGCTGCAAAACTGACATGTCAATGTGCGGCCACAGTTCCTAACGCGCTGTGGTTTTATTTGCTAGGTGCAGTGACTGCTTCGGTGAAAGGTGCCTTCCCAGTTGAGATGTTTTTTAGCAATAAGTGCTTTGGTTTCTTTAGCTTCACGCTGCCAGTAATAACTTTTTGACTTGTACTGAATGAGTTTATTGGCCTGTAATAATAACCGAAGCGCAATAACATTTGAAAGGGCCGAACCAATGTGCATGTAAGTGCATAGTGTTGAATGTAGGTGCACGATTACACAAACTGTGGTCATTTTGTTCCCTTCCTCACCCTTGAACGTGTCCTGATTTCACTCGAAACAATACGATGGAAGGGGAACATAAACCCTGTGGGCTCTCTTGTTGTCTGTTGTCCCAGAGCGCGTGGTACTACGCTTTTACACTGGGAACTTGATCTGTAGAAATCTGTAATTGTTTTATATATAACAAAGCATATTTGTATAAATGAACTAACAGTGAGATATGACTTTAAATTATGCTAAATAAAACGGTGGTTGAAACCAGCCTTCGGTGTTGTGGTGTTAGAAAGCAAGACAGTGTGCAGTTACCATGTGTGGCCGCTAGATGGCGCCTGTAGACCATTTCAAGTGTCGCTGACGCCTTCCACTAATGAGCACCATTTTTCAAAACCGTTCCCCGTACATTAAAGAGTGTATGGTCTATTCCCAAAACGTTTTTCATCTTTGCAGACAACACTGGTTCAATCAGTGACCAGCACTTAAAAAGTCTGCAAGCTGTTTACTGTGAAAACTCCCCTTGACCTTTGGCATACTTGCCAACCCTCCCGAATTTTCCGGGAGACTCCCGAAATTCAGTGCATCACCCGAAGACCTCCCGGGACAAATATTCTCCCGAAAATCTCCCGATTTTCAGCCGGAGAGTGAGGATAGCCTTTTTTCCACGACGGGAGGACAACAGGGTGACAAGAACTAAATCATCCAGACTAGAGATAAATTGTATTATTATGTTTATCTTACCTAAAAATAAATATATTTATTAATAAAAAAAAATTAAAAAAATAAATACATTTTTACTATATTTTGCTAAAAACATCAAAATTAATTGTATTTTTATTTGTATTTTTTCTGACTCCTTATTACATCCAGCCATAGAATTATACATTAAAATAAACATATTTGAAATAATTAATTTTAAATGATCATAATTCATTTAAAATGACCATATTTAATTATTAAAATAATTGCCTGTTTATCAACAACTTTAGCATTTTATTCATTACATTTTGAAGCTCTCAGAAGCCAAGTTATGTTATATTCATGTTATATTTATGCAAGTTTGAAGTATCAATTATCTAAACACAGTTTTGTTTGCATATTTTCAGGATGTAGATAATATATATATATATATATATATATATATATGTATATATATATATATATATATATATATATATATATGTATCGAATACTTGACTTGGTGAATTCTAGCTGTCAATATACTCCTACCCTTTTAACCACGCCCCCAACCACACCTCGCCCCACCTCCCGAAATCGGAGGTCTCAAGGTTGGCAAGTATGCCTTTGGGCTGCTGGTTCTGATGACAGATGTGTCCATACTTGCCAACCTTGAGACCTCCGATTTCGGGAGGTGGGGGGTGGGGGCGTGGTCGGGGGTGGGGTGGGGCGTGGTTAAGAGGGGAGGAGTATATTGACAGCTAGAATTCACCAAGTCAAGTATTTAATACATATATATATATATGTATATATATATATACACATATATATATATATATATATATATATATATATATATATATATATATATATATATCTACATCCTAAAAAAATATGCAAACAAAACTGTGTTTAGATAATTGATACTTCAAACTTGCATAAATAAATGTTAAGGAATATAACATAACTTGGCTTCTGAGAGCTTCAAAATGTAATGAATAAAATGCTAAAGTTGTTGATAAACAAGCAATTATTTTAATAATTAAATATGGTCATTTTAAATGAATTATTATGATAATTTAAAATGTATTATTTCAAATATGTTTATTTTAATGTATAATTCTATGGCTGGATGTAATAAGGAGTCAGAAAAAATACAAATAAAAATACAATTAATTTTGATGTTTTTAGCAAAATATAGTAAAAATTTATTTAGTTATTTAAAAAAAAATTCAGCAGGTCAGCAGCAGGAAGCATGAAGTGCTCTAAAACTTGCTGGTAGACGGCTGCGTTGACCCTGGATCTCAGGAAACAGAGTGGACCGACACCAGCAGATGACATGGCACCCCAAACCATCACCCAACCATGCAAATTTTGCATTTCCTTTGGAAATCAAGGTCCCAGAGTCTGGAGGAAGACAGGAGAGGCACAGGATCCACGTTGCCTGAAGTCTAGTGTAAAGTTTCCACCATCAGTGATGGTTTGGGGTGCCATGTCATCTGCTGGTGTCGGTCCACTCTGTTTCCTGAGATCCAGGGTCAACGCAGCCGTCTACCAGCAAGTTTTAGAGCACTTCATGCTTCCTGCTGCTGACCTGCTCTATGGAGATGGAGATTTCAAGTTCCAACAGGACTTGGCGCCTGCACACAGCGCAAAATCTACCCGTGCCTGGTTTACGGACTATGGTATTTCTGTTCTAAATTGGCCCGCCAACTCCCCTGACCTTAGCCCCATAGAAAATCTGTGGGGTATTGTGAAAAGGAAGATGCAGAATGCCAGACCCAAAAACGCAGAAGAGTTGAAGGCCACTATCAGAGCAACCTGGGCTCTCATAACACCTGAGCAGTGCCAGAAACTCATCGACTCCATGCCACGCCGCATTAACGCAGTAATTGAGGCAAAAGGAGCTCCAACCAAGTATTGAGTATTGTACATGCTCATATTTTTCATTTTCATACTTTTCAGTTGGCCAACATTTCTAAAAATCCCTTTTTTGTATTAGCCTTAAGTAATATTCTAATTTTGTGACACACGGAATTTTGGATTTTCATTTGTTGCCACTTCAAATCATCAAAATTAAATGAAATAAACATTTGAATGCATCAGTCTGTGTGCAATGAATAAATATAATGTACAAGTTACACCTTTTGAATGCAATTACTGAAATAAATCAAGTTTTTCAAAATATTCTAATTTACTGGCTTTTACCTGTACATATATTTTTTTCAAATTCAAGACAAAGTTATATGTTTATGGTAACACTTTAGTATGGGGAACATATTCTAAGTAACAAAGACTTAATTTAGAGTTATTTGGTTAGGGTTAGAGGGTGAGAGTTATAATAAGGCCATGCCGAATAAGGCATTAATAAGTACTTAATAATGACTAGTTAAGAGCCAATATGTTACTAATTTGCATGTTAATAAGCAACTAATTAATAGTGAATATGTTCCCCATACTAAAGTGTTACCATGTTTTATTACTGGTGCACAAAATGAACCGTGCATAAACATCACCTTGTTCAAAGAACAAAACCAACACAGTGCATAAACTCACAACAAATTACACACCTGCAAATCAGTCTGACTTCTGCTGTTGCCGTATCCGTAATACGCCGATAGGGAGAAGTTTTTATTTACACGATGAGTCAGGTGTGTCTTGACCTCCGCCGAACCCCTGAGCCCGACTCACCGAACCCCTAGGGTTCCATCGAACCCAGGTTAAGAACCACTGAGCTAACCACTAGGCCACTGATGTCTTTGATTAATAAAAATTGTAATTGATTTCATTATTTCACAATTTAACCACCTAATGATTTATTTATTGATTCAATTCATGCTTGTCATGTCTGTGTAATCATGTTTTGTCTTAGTCATGTTTTGTTTAGTTTCTGGCTTTTCACTCCCTTGTCTTGTTTCCATGATTACCCATTAGTTTCACCTGTTCCGCGTTTGGACTCATTGTGCACTCTTGTTTATCACCATAGCAACCCATTAGTTTTCACCTGTCACGTCACGCACCTGTTTCACGTTTTGAGTCACGCACCTGTTTTCGTTAATCATGTCTGTAGCATTTAAGTTCAGTGTTTTCAGTTTGTCTTTCTGGTGACATCCTCACATTTATGCTCTGTCCATTCCTGACACTTCTTTCCATGTCCATCCTTCATGCTACTATTTTTGTCCAAGCCAAGTAAGTTTTTGTTCCATGTTTATAGTCTTTTTGGTTTCATAGTTTGTTCTCCGCCATTGTGCGCGCCTTTTGTTTACTTCCTTTTTTTTGTAGTTATAGTCTTTAAATAAAAATTTACTTAAATTCCCGTCTCGCCCGAGCCAACTTTCCGTTGCATCCCAGAAAAACTAAACCCCAGCACCAAGTCCTGACAATGCTTAATTTAAGTAAGTAAACGTGTATTTATAAAAAGTTGGCCCTCATGTCAGCGTTTCATGAATTTATTTCATCCGTCAAACTCAAATCGTCAAAGTTAGTGGGTGGGTATTATTCTTTAAATACATCATAGAATTTTGCTTCAAATTAATGACATTTAATAACACAAATGTAATTAATTACGATTAACATTAATAATGTCATGACTTGGTCCTGGGTGTTTGCTTTTCCGGAATGCAACGGAAAGTTGGCTCGGGCGGGACGGGAATGTGAATACATGATTTATTTAATATATCAAAATAAAGTACAAACGAAAAGCGCGCACAGTGGTGGAGAACAAACTATGAAACCAAAAGACTATAGCAAAAAAAAGTACAAACGAAAGGCGCGCACAGTGGCGGAGAACAAACTATGAAACCAAAAGACTATAGCATTAATAAACAAAACTTACTTGGCATGGACTAAAAGGAGCAGCATGAACGATGGACATGAAATCAAGTGTCAGAAATGTGCCGAGCATAATTGTGGGATGTCGTCAGCATGACAAACTGAAAACAATGAACTTAAATACTATAGACATGATTAACGAAAACAGGTGCGTGACTCAAAACGTGAAACAGGTGCGTGACGTGACAGGTGAAAACTAATGGTTGCTATGGTGACAAAACAAAAGTGCACAAAAAGTCCAAAAACAAAACCGAACATGACCAAAACAAAAACATGATACACAGACATGACAAATAATTTATTTAACGTTGTTCCATTCGGCCCTCCCTAAGAAGGTGCTGGGAATGTGTCAAGTGTGTGTGTGACAATCATTGGTACTTTAACTTAATAATAGTAATATATCAACAATAATTGAAAATTGATTCTTTAAAAAAATAGTTTTTTGACTTAATTCTTCAAAAATTATGAATTGATTCAGAATGAAAATAAATTAAAACGCACGATTTTGACTTTAAATCGATTCTTTTGAGCGCCCCAAGTGGCACCCGTGCACTAAAAAACGGACACGTTGACGTAAAAGAGACGCTAAAAAGACTCGATTCGTTCAAGAACGCCACATTTCTAGTATTATATGATTATAATAAATGTATATACCGTATTTTTCGGACTATAAGTCGCAGTTTTTTTCATAGTTTGGCCGCATACTTGCCAACCTTGAGACCTCCGATTTCGGGAGGTGGGGAATGGGGGCGTGGTTGGGGGCGTGGTTAAGAGGGGAGGGGTATATTGACAGCTAGAATTCACCAAGTTAAGTATTTCATACATATTATATATATATATATATATATATATATATATATATATATATATATATATATATATATATATATATAGATATCTACATCCTGAAAATATGCAAACAAAACTGTGTTTAGATAATTGATACTTCAAACTTGCATAAATAAATATTAAGGAATATAACATAACTTGGCTTCTGAGAGCTTCAAAATGTAATGAATAAAATGCCAAAGTTGTTGATAAACAAGCAATTATTTTAATAATTAAATATGGTCATTTTAAATGAATTATTATGATAATTTAAAATCAATTATTTCAAATATGTTTAATTTAATGTATAATTCTATGGCTGGATGTAATAAGGAGTCACGAAAAAATACAAAAAAAAATACAATTAATTTTGATATTTTTAGCAAAATATAGTAAAAATATATATATATATATATATATTTTTTAAATTAATAAATATATATTTTTTTAGGTAAAATAAACATAATAATACAATTTATCTCTAGTCTGGATGATTTAGTTCTTGTCACCCTGTTGTCCTCCCGTCATGAAAAAAGGCTGTCCTCACTCAGGTCCGCATGGAGCTGGAGGGGGCGTGGCTTCCAGTTCCGGCTGAAAATCGGGAGATTTTCGGGAGAATATTTGTCCCGGGAGGTTTTCGGGAGAGGCGCTGAATTTCGGGAGTCTCCCGGAAAATTCGGGAGGGTTGGCAAGTATGGTTTGGCCGGGGGGTGCGACTTATGTGTGAAATTATTAACACATTAGCGTAAAATATCAAATAATATTACTTAGCTCATTCACGTAAGAGACTAGACGTATAAGATTTCATGGGATTTAGCGATTAGGAGTGACAGATTGTTTGGTAAACGTATAGCATGTTCTATATGTTATAGTTATTTGAATGACTCTTACCATAATATGTTACGTTAATATACCAGTTGGTTATTTATGCCTCATATAACGTACACTTATTCAGCCTGTTGTTCACTATTCTTTATTTATTTTAAATTGCCTTTCAAATGTCTATTCTTGGTGTTGGCTTTTATCAAATACATTTCCCCCAAAAATGCGACTTATACTCCAGTGCGACTTATATATGTTTTTTTTCCTTCTTTATTATGCATTTTCGGCCGGTGCGACTTATACTCCGAAAAATACGGTAATTGGTTTGATTATTTCACAATTTAACCACCTAATGATTTATTTATTGATTAAATTCATGCTTGATTTAAGTAAGTAAACGTGTATTTATTTCATCTGTCAAACTCAATCATCAAAGTTAGTGGGTGGGTATTATTCTTTAAATACATGGTAGAATTTTGCATCAAATGAATGACATTTAACAACACAAATGTAATTAATTACGATTAACATTAATAATTTATTTAACCTTGTTCCATTTGGCCCTCCCTAAGAAGGTGCTGGGAATGTGTCAAGTGTGTGTGTGACAATCATTGGTACTTTAACTTAATAATAGTAATATATCAACAATAATTGAAAATTGATTCTTAAAAAATTTTTTTTTTGACTTGATTCTTCAAAAATTATGGATTGATTCAGAATGAAAATAAATTAAAACGCACGATTTTGACTTTAAATCGATTCTTTTGAGCGCCCCAAGTGGCACCCGTGCACTAAAAAACGGACACGTTGACGTACAAGAGTCGTTCAAAAGACTTGATTCGTTCACGAACGCCACATTTCTAGTATTATATGATTATAATAAATGTATATACCGTATTTTTCAGACTATAAGTCGCAGTTTTTTTCATAGTTTGGCTTATGTGTGAAATTATTAACACATTAGCGTAAAATATCAAATAATATTATTTAGCTCATTGACGTAAGAGACTAGACGTATAAGATTTCATGGGATTTAGCGATTAGGAGTGACAGATTGTTTGGTAAACGTATAGCATGTTCTATATGTTATAGTTATTTGAATGACTCTTACCATAATATGTTACGTTAACATACCAGTTGGTTATTTATGCCTCATATAACGTACACTTATTCAGCCTGTTGTTCACTATTCTTTATTTATTAGGGCCCGCAAGGCCCATTGTAAAAGGAATCCCAACAGGAGTCCTTTTACAATGGGACAGAGGACCCTATTGAATTTGTAAGGTTTTATTTTAAATTGCCTTTCAAATGTCTATTCTTGGTGTTGGCTTTTATCAAATAAATATCCCCAAAAAATGTGACTTATACTCCAGTGTGACTTATATATGTTTTTTTCCTTCTTTATTAAGCCTGTAAATGTGTGTTAGTCATGTATGATGTCTTTTTGTTATTTTTTTTTGTGTGATGTGTAATGTGTAATGTCTAGTGTTTAAATGTACGGCAGTGACAATGAATTTCCCCAAGGGGACCAATAAATCTAATCTAATCTAATCTAAAATTATGCATTTTCGGCCGGTGCGATTTATACTCCGAAAAATACGGTAATTGGTTTTCATTATTTCACAATTTAACCACCTAATGATTTATTTATTGATTCAATTCATGCTTAATTTAAGTAAGTAAACGTCGTCAAAGTTAGTGGGTGGGTATTATTCTTTAAATACATGGTAGAATTTTGCATCAAATGAATGACATTTAATAACACAAATGTAATTATTTATGATAAACATTAATAATGTATTTAACCTTGTTCCATTTGGCCCTCCCTAAGAAGGGGCTGGGAATGTGTCAGATGATTTGTTATTGTGCTGAGTAGTGATGATGGCGGTGTAAGACGAGACAGAATGAGCAGAGGTTGTTTTCTGTGTCTGCAAGACGCTTACCTGAGTCAAGTAGCTTATTGAGATGTGGGCCATCTAAGGTGATCCGTTTGTATGGTAGTGGTGGACTGCAAACATTTACACCTATAGATGGTTTTTCTTTATTAGTTACCATATTTTTCGGAGTATAAGTCGCACCGGCCGAAAATGCACAATAAAGAAGGAAAAAAACATATATAAGGATTCGATAATGGGCTCAAACTCGATAATTTCTTATCAAACATCATCCCTACTAAGCAGGGCCCTCTGATTGGTTGGGTTTCTACCCTTTGAGCACCTCGCGAATCTTGGGGTGACGATTTAATTCATAATCGATTATTGATTTAATGGATTTCTCAAAATATATTATCTGGTGTAAAATTATAATAAAACATTTTCAAGGAGGTTGCAAAAATCTCCTCTTGGCTGCTGACGCATTATTTATACGTACAGTCGCCTAAAAATGTCTTTTAAAAATGCATTTAAAAAAAATATTTACAAAAATTATAGAATGTTATTTAATCTAATAAAAGAAAATAGTACAAAAACAATTAAGAAGATAAAAATACATATTTACAGTGCTTCCGGAAAAAAAATGATGGTGCCTCAGTTTTTTTTCACATTTTGTTATGTTACAGCCCTATTCCAAATTGGAATAAATTCATTTTTGTCCTCATAATGCTGCACACAATGACAGTGTGAACATATTTTTGTTTGAAAAGCAATGCTTCCCATCCACCCTGATGGAGGTGCTGCAAAGAGGAAACTGCCCAAAGGTAGGTGTCGTATTCAAAAAGACTTGAGGCCGTAACTTCCAGAGGTGGGACCAAGTCATTGTTTTGCAAGTCACAAGTAAGTCTCAAGTCTTTGCCCTCAAGTCCAAGTCAAGTCCCGAGTCAAGACAGGCAAGCCCCGAGTCAAGTCCAAAGTCAAGACTGGAAAGTCTCAAGTCAAGTCCTAAGTCCTGCATTATGAGTTTCGAGTCCTTTCAAGTCCTTTTAACCACAGACTAATATATTAACACAGATTGTGTATGCTTTTCAAACGCTGTATTTATTTATTAAAACAAGTGCATTTTAAATTGCAGGAAAGAAAATTGTGCTGACATTGCACTTTATAATAGCACTATTAACCAGTCATTTTAAACATTAACTCATTCCTTTACAGAACAAACACATTGAAAAATAAAGTTCAAATGTACTTATTTGTACAAAAGTGTTAACATTGAAAAAACATGACATATACGTGAACATAACAAAAAAGTTGTACTTTTTATATGTCAGGGCCCTATGCTGCATTGCATTTGCAAAAGACCAAATTAGCCAAGAGTCTGTCAGTCATTTGTGCACGATGGGGGCGTAGTATGATGCCACCATGGCTGAAAACTCACTCCACTGGAGCACTGGAGGCAGGCACTGCCAAGACTCTCATGGCCACTCGGAACAGTGAAGGAAGAGTCTTTATGTTCAATGCCCAGAACAAAAGGGGGGAGAGAGTTGTTTTGGGTTGGTGCACTACTTGTAAGTGTATCTTGTGTTTTTTATGTTGATTTAATTAAAAAAAGAAAAAAAATATATATATATTTCTTGTGCGGCCCGATACCAATCGATCCACGGACCAGTAGCGGGCCGCGGCCCGGTGGTTGGGGACCACTGAGGTAAACAACCAACAGTATGTCAGAAAGCTAGCTAAAACGGTACACATATTCATAATATAGTATACATTTTAACTGACCTTTATTTTACTATTTTTGTCTTTTTTTAGGTGGCTAAAATACGCGGTGCTGCTGACTGCCGTCTAACGTTACGTGTGATATATTGACTAACCCTGCTTAAAAAAAATAACTGAACAAAAAGTATGAATAAGGTAGTGAACTGCAACAGATTCCCGTGTTTGCAATAACGTTATAACGTTAGCAGTGAGTTTACAGCCTCACTGATTTAACTACACAGCAAATAAAAGTCACGTTACTTAGCCAATAAACGTTATCTTACATTCAAAACTTACCGTTCTTTGTGCAACTTCAAATGCCGGACGAAATTGGAAGTTGTTTCCTCTCCATCAGTAATTTTCGAACCGCATGTGTTGCATACTGCAAACCGTTTTGTGTTGACCACCTCGTAATTTTTATGCCCAAACAAAATTATTTTAGGTATCATTTTTTGTTCACTGGCGTGTGGTTTGGACATGTCTTCTTCGTTGGTTGTCCTGCAATTTGATTGGATGAATGCTGTGTGATGAAAACAAAGTAGATCTAATTTGATTGGCTGTTGTACTGAGAGCACACCAGCTGACACACGCAACGCTGATAGACAAGTACACAATGAAAAATACGGAGCGCTCCCGAATAACTTTTTCATCTTTGGGTTTTGGGGAAAGTAGCAAGTCATGTCAAGTCATGTCAATTCAAAAGGCTCAAGTCCAAGTGAAGTCACAAGTCATTGATGTTAAAGTCGAAGTCGAGTTGCAAGTCTTTTTACATTTTGTCAAGTCGAGTCTAAAGTCATCAAATTCATGACTCGAGTCTGACTCGAGTCCAAGTCATGTGACTCGAGTCCACACCTCTGGTAACTTCTGCCAAAGGTGCATCAACAAAATATTGAGCAAATGCTGTGAATAATGATAGACATGTGATTTCTTAGTTGTTTTAAAAAAAAAAATACATTTGTAAAAAAATAAAACAACCTTTTCACTTTTCATTATGGGGTATTGTTTGTAGAATTTTGAGGACAGAAATGAACGTATTCCATTTTGGAATAAGGCTGTAACGTAACAAAATGTGTAAAAAGTGAAGTGCTGTGAATAACGATGTACAAACCCTGTTTCCATATGAGTTGGGAAATTGTGTTAGATGTAAATATAAACGGAATACAATGATTTGCAAATCCTTTTCAACCCATATTCAGTTGAATATGCTACAAAGACAACATATTTGATGTTCAAACTCATAAACATTTTTTATTTTTTTTGCAAATAATCATTAACTTTAGAATTTGATGCCAGCAACACGTGACAAAGAAGTTGGGAAAGGTGGCAATAAATACTGATAAAGTTGAGGAATGCTCATCAAACACTTATTTGGAACATCCCACAGGTGTGCAGGCTAATTGGGAACAGGTGGGTGCCATGATTGGGTATAAAAACAGCTTCCCAAAAAATGATCAGTCTTTCACAAGAAAGGATGGGGCGAGGTACACCCCTTTGTCCACAACTGCGTGAGCAAATAGTCAAACAGTTTAAGAACAACGTTTCTCAAAGTGCAATTGCAAGAAATTTAGGGATTTCAACATCTACGCTCCATAATATCATCAAAAGGTTCAGAGAATCTGGAGAAATCACTCCACGTAAGCGGCATGGCCGGAAACCAACATAGAATGACCGTGACCTTCGATCCCTCAGACGGCACTGTATCAAAAACCGACATCAATCTCTAAAGGATATCACCACATGGGCTCAGGAACACTTCAGAAAACCACTGTCACTAAATACAGTTGGTCGCTACATCTGTAAGTGTAAGATAAAGCTCTACTATGCAAAGCGAAAGCCATTTATCAACAACATCCAGAAACGCCGCCGGCTTCTCTGGGCCCGAGATCATCTAAGATGGACTCATGCAAAGTGGAAAAGTGTTCTGTGGTCTGACGAGTCCACATTTCAAATTGTTTTTGGAAATATTTGACATCGTGTCATCCGGACCAAAGGGGAAGTGAACCATCCAGACTGTTATCGACGCAAAGTTCAAAAGCCAGCATCTGTGATGGTATGGGGGTGCATTAGTGCCCAAGGCATGGGTAACTTACACATCTGTGAAGGCACCATTAATGCTGAAAGGTACATACAGGTTTTGGAACAACACATGCTGCCATCTAAGCGCCGTCTTTTTCATGGACGCCCCTGCTTATTTCAGCAAGACAATGCCAAGCCACATTCAGCGTGGCTTCGTAAAAAAAAGAGTGCGGGTACTTTCCTGGCCCGCCTGCAGTCCAGACCTGTCTCCCATCGAAAATGTGTGGCGCATTGTGAAGCGTAAAATACGACAGCGGAGACCCCGGACTGTCGAACGACTGAAGCTCTACATAAAACAAGAATAGGAAATAATTCCACTTTCAAAGCTTCAACAATTAATTTCCTCAGTTCCCAATCGTTTACTGAGTGTTGTTAAAAGAAACGCTGATGTAACACAGTGGTGAACATGCCCTTTCCCAACTACTTTGGCACGTGTTGCAGCCATGAAATTCTAAGTTAATTATTATTTGCCAAAAAAAAAAAAAAGTTTATGAGTTTGAACATCAAATATGTTGTCTTTGTAGTGCATTCAACTGAATATGGGTTGAAAAGGATTTGCAAATCATTGCATTCCGTTTATATTTGCATCTAACACAATTTCCCAACTCATATGGAAATGGGGTTTGTAAAAGAGCCTGTTATGAACCGCTGCCCGGATCATATTTTTGTTTTTGTTTTCAAGTCACTTGTGTTTTCAGCACCTCTTGAGTTTGTTTCTGTTGCCATGACGGCAGATTATAGTCACCTGCCTCTGGTTAGTGTCCCGGACGCGCACCTGTTGCCCGGGCACTAATCAGAGGGCTATTTAGTTCACGCGCTGACCTCACTCGGTCTGTTGGTTTTCTGTTACGGTGGCGAGGCATTGTGATGCCGGAGGTCGTCTTTTCAAGATGCAGAGGGATGTCAGGAAGCGAAACTAGGAGCGTAACTTGTTTGCTCCTACGCAACAAGTTACGCTCCTAGTTTCGCTCATAGTTTACATTTTTGATATTAGCATCTTTGCTACCCTCTTGTTTTCCGTGCCGTGGTGCACCGCGCAGCATTTTGTTCTGCAATCAGAATAAATCATTTATTCTCACCTGCAAGCCGCTTCCTGACATCCCTCTGCATCTTGAAAAGACGACCTCCGGCATCACAATGCCTCGCCACCGTAACAGAAAACCAACAGACCGAGTGAGGTCAGCGCGTGAACTAAATAGCCCTCTGATTAGTGCCCGGGCAACAGGTGCGCGTCCGGGACACTAACCAGAGGCATGTGACTATAATCTGCCGTCATGGCAACAGAAACAAACTCAAGAGGTGCTGAAAACACAAGTGACTTGAAAACAAAAACAAAAATATGATCCGGGCAGCGGATCATAACAGAGCCGTTCAAAAGACCCGATTCGTTCACGAACGCCACATTTCTAGTATTATATGATTATAATAAACGTATTTAACTTTTATATTCACAGTTTGGCATATAGTGTTGCATTAAACGTGTCATTTGAAAGACAATACAGTATAGGAAAATGGAAAATTAGACATACTGTGTGTGTGTGTGTGTGCAGAATGTGCAGTGAGAGCATTTACTTCTACTGTTTGCCAGCAAATAAATGAAGCATCCTCTCTTGACAGCTGCGTGACAGATGACACATTTGCATGCAACCCCGTGTCCTTCTTCCTCCACTACTACCTCTGCGATGAAAGGACACAACTAAAAGCCGTCCGGTAGACGTCCTTTTCAGTGAGTCATCTGTACGCGGCGAAAAGGAAGACCTTGATCTCAACACCGCCTTAATATCCCTCACTCCTCTCTCTCTCATCATCATCATCATGATGATGGCGATCACCATCATGTCATGGGTGTAAAGCCATAAAAGAAGCAAGGATTTTCCTCATTTTTTGTCCTTGTCTAAGCACATTAAAAATAAAAAATAAATCACAAGCTGTGAGCTCCCAGGCAGGGAGAGGCTCCATTTAGAATGAGAGTGGGGAAGCTGCAACATATTCAAATCAAAGTGTTCCAGTAGAAAGACGAGGGGAAAATGAGATTTCAAAGGAACACGGAGGGGAAGTGAGGGCAATTGGCTGTGCTTCGGCTGAAAGGATGGTGGGGTGGAATCATATTTTGGGAGAGGAAATAATGCAGGAGGAAGAACAAGTGGCTGAGCGAAAGGTTTTTGTGCACTTTCTTGCACGCTGCTTTTCATGTATTCATGCAAAATTGCATTACCGTATTTTTCGGAGTATAAGTCGCTCCGGAGTATAAGTCGCACCGGCCGAAAATGCATAATAAGGAAGGAAAAAAACATATATAAGTCGCATTTTTTGGGGGAAATGAATTTGATAAAAGCCAACACCAAGAATAGACATTTGAAAGGCAATTTCAAATAAATAAAGAATAGTGAACAACAGGCTGAATAAGTGTACGTTATATGAGGCATAAATGACCAACTGGTATGTTAACGTAACATATTATGGTAAGAGTCATTCAAATGAAATATAGGTCTAAGTGAGACCTACATAGAGGTTTTTGTTTCATGTCTCTATGACATTTCTACTGTTTCTACAGTTTTGTCTGTGTTTTCTTCCTAGGGGGCGCTAGAGCGCAATTTTAAGTTTTGGGGTTTGTTTTTTTGATTAGATCGCAATTTTTGCCAGTCCTGATGTGTGTGTCCAATTTGGTGAGTTTTGAAGCATGTTAAGGGGGTCAAATTACAGCTCAAAGAGGCGGCGGTATAATAATAAAACACTAGAAATACAATAGGGCCCTCTGTCCCAAAGGGACTCGGTCCCTAATAAACAGTGTTGGGACTAACGCGTTACAAAGTAACGCGTTACTGTAATGCCGTTAGTTTCGGCGTTAACTACTAATCTAACGCGTTATTTTTTTTTATTCAGTAATTTAGTTACCGTTACTACATGATGCGTTACTGCGTTATTTTACATTCCGTATTTTCCGCACCATAAGGCGCCCTGGGTTATAAGCCGCGCCTTCAATGAACGGCATATTTCAAAACTTTGTCCACCTATAAGACGCCCCGTGTTGTAAGCCGCATCTAACTGCGCTAAAGGAATGTCAAAAAAACAGTCAGATAGGTCAGTCAAACTTTAATAATATATTAAAAACCAGCGTGATGTGGGCGCGCATGGAGTCGTATATCAACATGGACGGAGCTGCGTGAAAAAAGCCACCCGGCCTCTTCGCGTAAACTTCCCTTAACCACTCGCTCATCTTTTCTTCATCCATCCATCCCTTCGAGTTAGCTTTTATGATGACGCCGGCTGGAAAGGTCTCTTTTGGCAAGGTCTTCATTTTGAATATCACCATGGGTGGAAGTTTCTGGCCATTAGCATGGCAAGCTAGAACCACAGTGAAGGATGACTTCTCATTCCCTGTGGTGCGAATATTCACCGTACGTGCTCCCGTTGTATCCACAGTGCGGTTCACAGGAATATCAAAAGTCAGTGGAACCTCGTCCATGTTGATAATGTTCTCTGGCCGGATTTTTTTTTCAGCTATCTTGTTTTTACAATATGCACGGAAAGTAGCCAGCTTTTCTTGAAAGTCTTT
Organism: Nerophis lumbriciformis; assembly: GCF_033978685.3. Taxonomy (NCBI): domain Eukaryota; kingdom Metazoa; phylum Chordata; class Actinopteri; order Syngnathiformes; family Syngnathidae; genus Nerophis; species Nerophis lumbriciformis. The sequence continues at coordinate 3,442,039 of NC_084582.2, read as the reverse complement.
AGGCAGTTGCTGTGAAATAGTAGTCCGTGTGCGGATGGAGAGATTGCGTCTTTTCATGAACCGGATCCCTGTCGCTTAGTAGGAGCCATTTTGTGGTCTTTACAGATGTAAACACACAAAGGAAATGAAACGTACGGTAATATCCGCGCGCTTCTTCTTCTTCTACGCGGGCGGGTGGTTGCTTACAGTAGAAGAAGAAGCGCTTCCTGTTCTATGGGGGCGGGTGCTTACCTTGGCGGTTGCTTGCGTAGAAGAAGAAGCACTTTCTCTTCTACGGGGAAAAAAGATGGCGGCTGTTTACCGTAGTTGCGAGACCTAAACTTTATGAAAATGAATCTTAATATTAACCCATATATAAAGCGCACCGGGTTATAAGCCGCACTGTCAGCTTTTGAGAAAATTTGTGGTTTTTAGGTGCGCCTTATAGTGCGGAAAATACGTTACTTTTGATGTAGTATCGGCTAGAAACAGAAGCGCTGCGGTGTCGTTCTTCTGAATCTTCCTCTGTCACAAGCCTGAGAGAAGAAAAGAGGCGCGGTCTATGTGTGTATGTGTGTGGGTGTGGGGAGGGGATGACGCACACAACTGATCCGCGGTTTGATATATGAAACAAACAAAAAAAAGTTGTTGTCACGTTCAGTCCACACACAGCGTGGTCGTGGCGAGCGGAGTAACGGAGGAGCTTGAACGCCCCCGCCATTGAATCGGTGTGTTTATAAGTGCAGACTCGGTTGTGCAAAACGAGGGTTTTAAACACATGCTGAACGTGCTTGAACCACGTTACGACATCCCGTCGCGCACCCACTTCAGCAATAAGATTGTGCCAGATCTTTATGAGCAGGAGAAGAAAAAAGTTGTGGATGAACTATCCCGAGCATCATCTGTTGCGCTCATGACAGACGGCTGGACGTCCAGCGGAACTATAAGCGCTCACTTCATCACAGCAGACTGGGAGATGAGAAGACACGCCCCCTCTACGAGAGTCACCTTGCGCAGGTACTGACACAAGCAGTGGAGGAATGGAAGATAAAGATATCCCAGTCACACGTGATAATGCCAAAAATCAAATAATTACAGAGAATGAGGCAGGACTGGGACCACAGATAGGTGCTTTGCACATGTAGTGAATTTGGCATCACAGAAGGGAATCTCAGTCAATAGGATGGAGCGCCTCTTTGGGAGGATCAGGAAGGTTTCTTACTTCCACCCAAGCACAACAGCTGCTCATGTGCTTCAGACAAAGCAAGAAATGCTAAAGCTGCCTGCTCATACATGATGTCCCAACGAGGTGGAACTCCACTTATGATATGTTGGAGCAGCAGGCAGCTATATACTCTGCATTGACCCACAACACCCTGAAGACAAATGTCACCCTGTCTGATGATGATGTGAGAGTGGCAGGTGAGGTCCTCCAGGTGCTTAAACCCCTCAAAAGTGTTCCATCTCTACTGAGCACTGAAACTTCACCATCTGTGTCAATGATCCTGCCACTGAAAACAAGTATTCTACAATCCATGGCTCCAAGTGTGGAAGACAGCAGCATCACTCCAGATGTCAGCCTTTATGTTTCAAGGAAGATGATGTGCCTTCTTATGTTGCACTTTAACTTGTTTTTTATTCATGGTCATTGGTCCAAGTTTAAAGAAAGGAGGAATGCCTTTTTATGTTGCACTGTTTTTCATTCATTATGTTAAAAGGAAAATAAAAATGTATGTCAAGTTGATCAACAGATTGTATTATTCTCCAGTGCAATAACAGTACTGAAATGAAGGCAAAAAGGGCATTAATGGGAGCTTTAAAAAAAAAAGAAGAAAAAAAGAAGTAACTAAATAGTTACTTTTCACAGTAACGCATTACTTTTTGGTGTAAGTAACTGAGTTAGTAACTGAGTTACTTTTGAAATAAAGTAACTAGTAACTGTAACTAGTTACTGGTTTTCAGTAACTAACCCAACACTGCTAATAAATAAAGAATAGTGAACAACAGGCTGAATAAGTGTACGTTATATGAGGCATAAATAACCAACTGGTATGTTAACGTAACATATTATGGTAAGAGTCATTCAAATAACTATAACATATAGAACATGCTATACGTTTACCAAACAATCTGTCACTCCTAATCGCTAAATTCCATGAAATCTTATACGTCTAGTCTCTTACGTGAATGAGATAAATAATATTATTTGATATTTTACGCTAATGTGTTAATAATTTCACACACAAGTCAAATTGCGACTTATAGTCCGAAAAATACGGTAGTCCCTTTTTGACTGAATAAACATAAAGCACCTTCCATAAAATGTAAATTAACCTAAACAGCATTTAAGCTCCTACAGGGGTATTTTATTTGCACTAAGCAAAATTATCTGCCAATTGAACAAGAACATTTGGCTTGTCAAGACTTTCCAAAACAAGTAAAATTAGCTAACCTCAATGAACCCCAAAATACCTTAAAATAAGTATATTCTCACTAATAACAAATGCACTTTTCTTGGTAGAAAAAAAAATACCTTTTTGCTCAATATGTTGAAAAATATTCTTAAATTAAGTACCGTATTTTTCGGAGTATAAGTCGCTCCGGCCGAAAATGCATAATAAAGAAGGGAAAAAACATATATAAGTCGCACTGGAGTATAAGTCGCATTTTTGGGGGAAATGTATTTGATAAAAGCCAACACCAAGAATAGACATTTGAAAGGCAATTTAAAATAAATAAAGAATAGTGAACAACAGGCTGAATAAGTGTACGTTATATGAGGCATAAATAACCAACTGGTATGTTAACGTAACATATTATGGTAAGAGTCATTCAAATAACTATAACATATAGAACATGCTATACGTTTACCAAACAATCTGTCACTCCTAATCGCTAAATCCCATGAAATCTTATACGTCTAGTCTCTTACGTGAATGAGCTAAATAATATTATTTGATATTTTACGCTAATGTGTTGATAATTTCACACATAAGTCGCTCCTGAGTATAAGTCGCACCACCCACCGAACTATGAAAAAAACTGCGACTTATAGTCCAAAAAATAGGGTAAAACAATCAATCAATGCTCGATTTGGACTTTCGGTAAAGTATTTACTAGAGTTGTCCGATAATATCGGCGGCCCGATATAATGTTTTAAAATGTAATATCGGAAATTATCGGTGTCGGTTTCAAAATGATCAGTATCGGTTTCAAAAAGTAAACTTTATGACTTTTTAAAAACGCCACTGTGTACACGAACGTAGGGAGAAGTACAGAGTAGAGATGTCCGATAATGGCTTTTTTACCGATATCCGATATTCCGATATCGTCCAACTCTTAATTACCGATACCGATATCAACCGATACCGATATATACAGTCGTGGAATTAACACATTATTATGCCTAATTTTGTTGTGATGCATTAAACAATGTAACAAGGTTTTCCCAAATAAATCAACTCAAGTTATGGAAAACAATTTTTTATTTTATATTAATAATATTTATTATTGAAGTCATAAAGTGCATTATTTGTTTTAACATGCCTCAAAACAATAACAGTGCAATACTTTTTCATAACATGGTCACTACTGCCTAGTTTCTCTTGTTATATTTTTATTTTACTGTTATATTTTTATTGTCATTGTTGCTTTTTATTTGTATTCTTATTGTAATAATTTTCTATTCTGTTTCCATTTATACCCCAATTATTTACTTTTTACTTTTTAAATTCGATCTCAATTTTGTACACTGCTGCTGGAATTTTAATTTTCCTGAGGGAACTCTCCTGAAAGAATCAATAAAGTACTATCTATCCATCTATCTATCTATCTATCTATCTATCTATCTATCTATCTATCTATCTATCTATCTATCTATCTATCTATCTATCTATCTAAACAGCAGCTTGGAATTTGGGACATGCTCTCCCTAAGAAAGACTATGAGGAGGTTGAGGTGGGCGGGGTTGGGGTGGGTGGGAGTAGGGAGTAGCAGTGGGGTTTATATTGTAGCGTCCCGGAAGAGTTAGTACTGCAAGGGATTCTGGGTATTTGTTCTGTTGTGTTTATGTTGTGTTACGGTGCGGATGTTCTCCCGAAATGTGTTTGTCATTCTTGTTTGGTGTGGGTTCACAGTGTGGCGCATATTTGTAACAGTGTTACAGTTGTTTATACGGCCACCCTCAGTGTGACCTGTATGGCTGTTGATGAGCATTCCTCAACTTCATCAGTCTTTTTTGGAACATGTTGCAGGCATCAAATTCCAAATGAGCGAATATTTGCAAAAAAAAACAACGTTTTACAGTGTGAACGTTAAGTATCTTGTCTTTGCAGTCTATTCAATTGAATATGGGTTGAAAAGGATTAGCAACTCATTGAAATCTGGTTTTATTTACGGTTTACACAACGTGCCAACTTCACTGGTTTTGGGTTTTGTATTATTGAGTTTTTTAAACATTATATCGTGCAGAAAGTCATTGATATTATTGTATGAAATAGGTCAACTGAATGAGCACATGAATAATGAATACAATTAATTGGAAACATGAATTGTCCACAGGTGTGAATGTTTGTTTATCTTTATGTGTCCCGTGACAGTCCAGGTGGTACTCAGCCTCTCCCCTAAAGCCGGCTGGGATAAGCTCCAGTTCACCTCTGACCTTAAATAGGATAAGCGCTAGAAAATAAAAAATAAATAAAGCTGGTGTTTGGTGTGTGTATCTCTTTAAGACCACTACAAGATGAGCACGTCTGCCCACTTATGGTGACCTTTAGATTGTTTGGCTTTGAGAATACATTTGTAGCTTCCTTCTAATTATTCGAGTGCGGCGTGCAGCTCAGAGGCGGCGAAGCGATACTTGTGCAAATCACACACAAAAAAAAGAAAAGAAACAATCTCAAGAGTTGCAGAGGCTGATGAGATGTCTTGTGGGTGTCGGCTTGGGGTTGACGTGCAATCCTTCTAAAGCCACGAGAGGTTGTTCAAACATTGACATTCTTTAATGTCTCCTGCAGCTCAATTGTGACCTTTTGCACAACCGCACTGAGCAGCACAGACACATTTTTGCAGGTGGAATTATGTTTTGGCAACATTTTACCAAATGATGAATACCTCTTTTTTTTTTCTTCTTTTTTTATCATTATTATTTACATATTTAATATTTGTTTACTTACTATGGCAAATTCTTTATTTATTATTCATTTATTCACTGTTCTGTTACAGTGAGCTAGGAAATGGGATTACATTTCTATGACGAGAAAAGGGGCCCACTCAAGTATTAACAGTGAATTAGTAATCTTACACATGATTTTAATCGTATTCAAAAACCAAAGTTTACAACCTTGTCAAAAGATATGAAAGCATGTGTTTATAACAAATGAACACATTAGAAAAATAAGTACTAACCAAATACATTGCATAAGCAGGGACTCATAAATGACTGACCAAAAGTAAATTTACATACATGTGCTAAAATAAATACACTGAATTAATAATGATCCCGAATCCCGACTTTTTGACACTTAGAAAAAAAATTCCGACTTTTTGACATGAAGAAAAAATCCTGACTTTTTGACACTTAGAAAAAATTTACGACTTTTTGACACTTTGAAAAAATCCTGACTGTTTGACACTTAGAAAAAATCCCGACTTTTTGACCAACAAATTTCCAAATTTTTGACACTTACAAAATATTCCGACTTTCTGACAAAAAAACTTCCGACTTTTTGACACTTAGAAAAAATCCTGACTGTTTGACACTTACAAAAAATTCCGAATTTTGACAAAAACATTTCTGACTTTTTAACACTTACAAAAAGTCCAGACTTTTTGACACTTACAAAAAGTCCAGACTTTTTGACATTTAGAAAATATCCAGACTTTTTGACCACAAAAATTCAGACTTTTTGACACTTAGAAAAAACCTGACTTTTTGACACTTTGAAAAAATGCAGACTTTTTTGCCAAAAATGGTCTTTTCACAAAACTATTTCCGACTTTTTGACAGGAATTCTTTATTTTTTATTCATTTATTCACTGTTCTGTTACAGAGAGCTAGGAAATGGGATTAAATTGCTATGATGTGAAAAGGGGCCCACTCAAGTATTAACAGTGAATTAGTAATTTTACTCTTGATTTTTAATCGTATTCAAAAACTAAAGTTAACAACCTTGTCAAAAGATATGAAAGCATGTGTTAATCACAAATATTATTTATTTAACACATTAACACACATCGACAAATAGGCTTAGGTCAGGCTGATTAGAAAAACAAGTACTAACCAAATACAATGCATAAGCAGGGACTCATAAATGACTGACCAAAAGTAAATTTACATACATGTGCTAAAATAAATACACAAAATTAATAATGATCAGGAATCCCGACTTTTTGACACTTAGAAAAAAATCCCGATTTTTTGACAAAAAAATTTCCGACTTTTTGACACTTAGAAAAAATCCTGACTTTTTCACACTTAGAAAAAATCCTGACTTTTTCACACTTAGAAAACATTTCCGACTTTTTGACACTTAGAAAAAATCCCGACTTTCTGACAAAAACATTTCCGACTTTTTGACACTTAGAAAAAATCCTGACTTTTTGACAAAAAAATGTCCAACTTTTTGACACTTATAAAAAAATCCCGACTTTTTGACACTTACGAAAAATCCCGACTTTTTGACACTTACAAAAAATCCCGACTTTTGACAAAAAATGTCCGACTTTTTGACACTTACAAAAAATCCCGACTTTCTGACAAAAAATGTCCGACTTTTTGACACTTACAAAAAATCCCGACTTTTTGACGAAAACTTTTCCGACTTTTTGACACTAAGAAAAAATCGTAGCTTTTGACACTGAGAAAAAATCCCGACTTTTTGACCAAAACATTTCCGACTTTTTGACACTTAGAAAACATTTCTGACTTTTTGACACTTAGAAAAAATCCAGTCTTTTTGACAAAAAAAAAAATCCAACTTTTTGACACTTAGAAAAAATCCCGACTTTCTGACAAAAACATTTCCGACTTTTTCACACTTAGAAAAAATCCTGAATTTTTGACAAAAAAATGTCCAACTTTTTGACACTTACAAAAAAATCCCGACTTTTTGACACTTACGAAAAATCCCGACTTTTTGACACTTACAAAAAATCCCGACTTTCTGACAAAAAATGTCCGACTTTTTGACACTTAGAAAAATAATCCCTAATTTAAAAAAAAATATTTCCGACTTTTTGACACTTAGAAAAATCCAGACTGTTTGACACTTACAAAAAATCCAGACTTTTTGACGAAAAAATATTTCCGACTTTTTGACACTTAGAAAAAATCCAGACTGTTTGACACTTACAAAAAATCCCGACTTTTTGACAAAAAAATTTACGACTTTTTGACACTAAGAAAAAATCGTAGCTTTTGACACTTAGAAAAAATCCCGACTTTCTGACAAAAACATTTCCGACTTTTTGACACTTAGAAAAAATCCTGACTTTTTGACAAAAAAATGTCCAACTTTTTGACACTTATAAAAAAATGCCGACTTTTTGACACTTACGAAAAATCCCGACTTTTTGACACTTACAAAAAATCCCGACTTTTGACAAAAAATGTCCGACTTTTTGACACTTACAAAAAATCCCGACTTTCTGACAAAAAATGTCCGACTTTTTGACACTTAGAAAAATAATCCCTAATTTAAAAAAAAATATTTCCGACTTTTTGACACTTAGAAAAAATCCAGACTGTTTGACACTTACAAAAAATCCAGACTTTTTGACGAAAAAATATTTCCGACTTTTTGACACTTAGAAAAAATCCAGACTGTTTGACACTTACAAAAAATCCCGACTTTTTGACGAAAAAATTTCCGACTTTTTGACACTAAGAAAAAATCGTAGCTTTTGACACTGAGAAAAAATCCCGACTTTTTGACAAAATCATTTCTGACTTTTTGACACTTAGAAAAAAATCAATTTTTGACACTTAGAAAAAAATCCAGACTTTTTTACAAAAAAAATTCCGACTTTTTTACACTTCGAAAAAATCCTGACTTTTTGACACTTAGAAAACATTTCCGACTTTTTGACACTTAGAAAAAATCCAGTCTTTTTGACAAAAAAAAAATCCAACTTTTTGACACTTAGAAAAAATCCTGACTTTCTGACAAAAACATTTCCGACTTTTTGACACTTAGAAAAAATCCTGACTTTTTGACAAAAAAATGTCCAACTTTTTGACACTTACAAAAAAATCCCGACTTTTTGACACTTACGAAAAATCCTGACTTTTTGACACTTACAAAAAATCCCGACTTTCTGACAAAAAATGTCAGACTTTTTGACACTTAGAAAAATAATCCCTAATTAAAAAAAATATATTTCCGACTTTTTGACACTTAGAAAAAATCCAGACTGTTTGACACTTACAAAAAATCCAGACTTTTTGACGAAAAAATGTCCGACTTTTTGACACTAAGAAAAAATCGTAGCTTTTGACACTGAGAAAAAATCCCGACTTTTTGACAACATCATTTCTGACTTTTTGACACTTAGAAAAAAATCCTGACTTTTTGACACTTAGAAAAAATCCTGACTTTTTGACAAAAAAACCCGACTTTTTGACACTTACAAAAAATCCTGACTTTTTGACACTTACAAAAAAATCCCGACTTTTTGACACTTACAAAAAATCCCCACTTTTTGACACTTACAAAAAATCCCCACTTTTTGACACTTACAAAAAATCCCGACTTTCTGACAAAAAAATGTCCGACTTTTTGACACTTAGAAAAATAATCCCTAATTTAAAAAAAAATATTTCCGACTTTTTGACACTTAGAAAAAAATCCAGACTGTTTGACACTTACAAAAAATCGCGACTTTTTGACGAAAAAATATTTTCGACTTTTTGACACTTAGAAAAAAATCCCGACTTTTTGACGAAAACATTTCCGATTTTTTGACACTAAGAAAAAATCGTAGCTTTTGACACTGAGAAAAAATCCCGACTTTTTGACAAAATCATTTCTGACTTTTTGACACTTAGAAAAAAATCCATTTTTGACACTTAGAAAAAAATCCAGACTTTTTTACAAAAAAAATTCCGACTTTTTGACACTTAGAAAAAATCCAGTCTTTTTGACAAAAAAAAATTCCAACTTTTTGACACTTAGAAAAAATCCCGACTTTCTGACAAAAACATTTCCGACTTTTTGACACTTAGAAAAAATCCTGACTTTTTGACAAAAAAATCCCGACTTTTTGACACTTAAAAAACAATCCCGACTTTTTGACACTTACGAAAAATCCCGACTTTTTGACACTTACAAAAAATCCCGACTTCTGACAAAAAATGTCCGACTTTTTGACACTTAGAAAAATGATCCCTAATTAAAAAAAATATATTTCCGACTTTTTGACACTTAGAAAAAATCCAGACTGTTTGACACTTACAAAAAATCCAGACTTTTTGACGAAAAAATTTCCGACTTTTTGACACTAAGAAAAAATCGTAGCTTTTGACACTGAGAAAAAATCCCGACTTTTTGACAACATCATTTCTGACATTTTGACACTTAGAAAAAAATCCTGACTTTTTGACACTTAGAAAAAATCCTGACTTTTTGACAAAAAACCCGACTTTTTGACACTTAAAAAAAATCCTGACTTTTTGACACTTACAAAAAAATCCCGACTTTTTGACACTTACAAAAAATCCCGACTTTCTGACAAAAAAATGTCCGACTTTTTGACACTTAGAAAAATAATCCCTAATTTAAAAAAAAATATTTCCGACTTTTTGACACTTAGAAAAAAATCCAGACTGTTTGACACTTACAAAAAATCGCGACTTTTTGACGAAAAAATATTTTCGACTTTTTGACACTTAGAAAAAAATCCAGACTGTTTGACACTTACAAAAAATCCCGACTTTTTGAAGAAAAAATTTCCGATTTTTTGACACTAAGAAAAAATCGTAGCTTTTGACACTGAGAAAAAATCCCGACTTTTTGACAAAATCATTTCCGACTTTTTTACACTTCGAAAAAATCCTGACTTTTTGACACTTAGACAACATTTCCGACTTTTTGACACTTAGAAAAAATCCAGTCTTTTTGACAAAAAAAAAATTCCAACTTTTTGACACTTAGAAAAAATCCTGACTTTCTGACAAAAACATTTCCGACTTTTTGACACTTAGAAAAAATCCTGACTTTTTGACAAAAAAATGTCCAACTTTTTGACACTTACAAAAAAATCCCGACTTTTTGACACTTACGAAAAATCCTGACTTTTTGACACTTACAAAAAATCCCGACTTCTGACAAAAAATGTCAGACTTTTTGACACTTGGAAAAATAATCCGTAATTTAAAAAAAAATATTTCCGACTTTTTGACACTTACAAAAAATCCCGACTTTTTGCCGAAAAAATATTTCCGACTTTTTGACACTTAGAAAAAATCTAGACTGTTTGACACTTACAAAAAATCCAGACTTTTTGACGAAAAAAATTCCGACTTTTTGACACTAAGAAAAAATCGTAGCTTTTGACACTGAGAAAAAATCGTAGCTTTTGACACTGAGAAAAAATCCCGACTTTTTGACAAAATCATTTCTGACTTTTGACACTTAGAAAAAAATCCAGACTTTTTGACAATTAGAAAAAAATCCAGACTTTTTTACAAAAAAAATTCTGACTTTTTTTACACAAAATTTCCAACTTTTTGACAGAAATCCACTTTTTTACACTTAAAAAAAATTCCAACGTGTTTCTTAGCTCCACTGTAAATTTATTTAAAGGGAAAATGAAAATACAGCTTCACCACTTTAGTCATAATTTTTGCGCTTTAGAAATGACTCTATCCACTTATTATTGCTGTATTTATGGAAGGCTGGTCCGTGAAAATAATGCCTACATTAAACCGGTTCCTGTTGCTAAAAAGGTGGATGACTCCTGGTCTACGAGGGAACAATGTGGACGTTTCAGCTGATCAACACGTAAGCAGAGTGCTGCTTTGGGACAAAGTGTGTCAGTGTGTGTCCTAGTTACCGCATCACTCATTTTCATCTCCGCCCTTTTGTCTTTGAGCAGCAGATGTTACGGCTATGCTCATTTTAAGGCCGAAGCTCGGATGGTTTCCTGAGGAAATAGGGGAGCTGTTTTATTCTGGACTTTTTTGTTTCTGCATCATGTGTTCCTGCTGCTGAGCTCTGGGTTTTTTGTAATACAAAAAGTAAATCTCATCGGTTCGGTTTGTGTTTGTCCGTGCTTGGTCGTTATACAGGATGACAGTGTTATAGGACATGCAGGTGCGATAATCTTGGAGGGGAAAAGTCCTTACAACCTTGTTTCCTTAGTCCTCCTGTGAGAAAAGGGGATTATGTTCTCTCTCTGTGTGTGTGTGTTTGTTTCTGTCTCAGATGTTTATGGATTACTGGGAGGTCAGTCTGCAGCTGAACACGTCGTCCATGTTGTACTGTACTCGCCCCGCAGATCATAAACCACAAACTAGAACATGACAAAACATTTCTACTGATATAGTTGTTTTGATTATGTTAGAGCACAGGTGTCAAACTCAAGGTGCAGGGGCCAGAACTGGACTGCCACATTATTTCACGTGACCCGGGACAGCCTGGAAATGATGTGTGTCAATAAAACACTCCCTCTCTGCTGCTTAATGTGTTTGTTCTTTCAATTTTGACAGAAAAAAAAAGCTTGTCATTGCATATTTTCTAAACGTTATAAATATCTGATCATGCAGCAAGATATTCCAAATATGTTTTTGTTGTCAAAACATAATTACCGTATTTTCCAGACTTAAAATCCTTTTTTTCCCCTCAAAACTCGACAGTGCGCCTTCCTAATGTACGGAATAATTCTGGTTTTGCTTACCGACCTCGAAGCAATTTTATTTGGAACACGGTGAAATGATAAGTGTGACCAGTAGATGGCAGTCAAACATAAGAGATACGTGTGGACTGCATTATGACTCAAGTAACAACACCAACATTTTATATGGTCCATTTAAAATATAGAACATTACACACGGCGCTCAAAAATCTATCAAAATGTTTTAGTACGACTTTGGTAAGCTATTAAGCTGCACCGCTTGATGGATTGTACTGTGCTTCAACATACCAGTATTATTATGGTGTGTGTATAAGGTAAGACGTATTATCTGGCGTTTTGTTTCGCAAGATTATGCAAAACTCAGTGGCCTAGTGGTTAGAGTGTCAGTCCTGAGATCGGTAGGTTGGGAGTTCAAATCCCGGCCGAGTCATACCAAAGACTATAAAAAAATGGGACCCATTACCTCCCTGCTTGGCACTCAGCATCAAGGGTTGGAATTGGGGGTTAAATCACCAAAATGATTTCCGGGCGCAGCCACCGCTGCTGCCCACTGCTCCCCTCACCTCCCAGGGGGTGATCAAGGGGGATGGGTCAAATGCAGAGAATAATTTAATAATTAATTATTAATTTGTGTGTGACAATCATTGGTACTTTAACTTTAAAAGCAACTTTTCTTACCTTCTGGTACCTGCTGTATTTGGTACCTGCTGATCTACATAAGTCCTGAAAAATTGCGCGCATCCGCCCTTGTAGTCCGTGCCGACAGCGTAGTCGATAAGCTTCTTATTTTTCTCTATCTTCTTGTTATGGGACATTACATCTCCACTGTTGCCATTTCTAATATAAAGTAGTGTAAAGTTCTTACTTATATCTGTCAGTAAACACGTCATGAAATCACTAAAACATACCGGTGTAGTGAGTTTACATTATTCACCCAAGGAACTTTAGTTATTAGAGAGTTCCGGTCGGACGGTTGTTGTCGTTTCCGGATGAAGAGATGCTGCTCCGTTATTGATTGAAGTAAAGTCTGAATGTCATTAAAACAGTTATCTCCATCTTTTGACACTTCTTCCACTCCCGTCCTTGCACGCTACACCGCTACAACAAAGCCACGTAAATAAGACCGCCCACAAAACGGCGCATCCTGAAGCGACTGTCAGAAAGCAGCTTGACGATGATTTGTAAAACATAATCTATGCAATATGTTGACCAAAGAACCACCATTACATGTTATGTAGACCACAAGAGAGTGTTTTCCATTAAAAAAAATAAAAAATAATATGACTCCTTTAATGCGCCCTATAATCCGGTGCGCCTTATATATGAAAAAAGATCAAAAATAGACCATTCATCGGCAGTGCGCCTTATAATCCGGGGCGCCCTATGGTCCGGAAAATACAGTACCTAAATTTGGGTTGTCTTATAAAACTTTTCCACTTACGATATGATAATGATGTTGGAGCCTTGAGTGTTGGCCAAAACCATTATTAATGATCAGATACGATATAAGCAAGAATCATACATATTTGTATTATTTGGTCGTGTAAAATGAAAGAAAATGTTTGGGAAAGTGAAATTACACAAACAGATGGTAGGTCTGGAATGGACTTAAGCTGTCTTTAAGTTGAAGTGAAGTGATGTCTGCAACCTGCGGCTCTAAAGCCGCATGCGGCTCTTTAGCGCCGCCCTAGTGGCTCCCTGAAACTTTTTAAAAAATGTATGAAAATAGAAAACAAATGGTGGAAAAAATATATTTATGTTTTAATATGGTTTCTGTAGAAGGACATCATGACACAAACTTCCCTAATTGTTAGAAATCCCATTGTTTATATTAAACATGATTCTCTGATGAGAGTGTTTGGCGAGCGCCGTTTTGTCCTACTAATTTTGGCGATCCTTGAACTCACCGTAGTTTGTTTTCATGTATAACTCCCTGCTTGGCACTCATCATCAAGGATTGGAATTGGGGGTTAAATCACCAAAATGATTCCCGGGCGCGGCACCGCTGCTGCTCAATGCTCCCCTCACCTCCCAGGAGGTGAACAGGGGTGATGGGTCAAATGCAGAGAATAATTTCGCCACACCTGGTGTGTGTGTGACAATCATTGGTACTTTAACTTAACTTAATAACTTTCTTCAATAATACCAAGACGTGTTTCATGCCACTCCTTCTTTGTCTCATATTGTCCACCAAACGTTTTATGCTGTACGTGAATGCACAAAGGTGAACTTTGTTGATGTTATTGACTTGTGCATATTTGGTCGGTGCATGGCTGCAAGCTAATCGATGCTAACATGCCATTTAGGCTAGCTGTATGTACATATTGCGTCATTATGCCTCATTTTTAGCTATATTTGAGCTCATTTAATTTCCTATGTCCTCTGTGTATTTAATTTATATTTGCATGTCTCATGACACATTATCTGTATGTAATATTGTCTGCATTTCTGATGTGTACCTAATGTTGTGGCCCTGCAGTCATTCACAACTCCTCCAACACCAACATTATTGTTTTTGCACTTTTTGGCTTCTTATGAAATAATTTTTTTAAATAGATTCAATCTTGCACGTGGAAAGTTTAAGTGTGGGCTTTATGTTATGATCCGCTGCCCGGATCATATTTTTGTTTACGTTTTCGAGGTACTTGTGTTTTTTGTTCGTTTTGGACTCCTTGAGTGCCTGTTTTGTACACCTGAGTTTGTTGCCATGGCTGCTTATTATTTTCACCTGCCGCGTGTGTTCCCGACGCGCACCTGTTTGTCATCACTGACATTATTATTTAAGCCTGCCTTCCCTGTCATTCTGTCTTGCTTCCTAGTTTGTTTTCACACAACAGATGACGACTTTTGTTTCCTGCCCTGAACCTGCTAGCTTCCACGCTAGACTCCTTTTTACCTTCTAGCTCCCACGCTAGCTCCTTTAGTTTTTGCCTTCCGTGCTATGAGCACGTTTTCGTTTATTCCAGTATAATTTATTTCTTAAATAAATCATTTCTTACCTGCACGCTGTGTCCGAAGCCCGATCTGCATTCCTGGGAGAGCGCCCCGGTCGTCACACTTTAGTTGATATAACAATTCTACGGCGGGGGTGCAGGAGGCGAGCCTCAGCCAGTGCGTCTTTTGCAGCCGTTTTATGATCGCTCAGCACAAGAAATACGTTACACACATACAGTTGTTGACAAAATACACTGTACATTACATACCTCAGCTAACTAAACTATGGAAATGTATAATATAGTTCATATAGCAATACGGTCTCACTGCACAGCAGGCCAGCAGTTAGCCGAGTCATTGCACAATCCATGTTGAGGCACTGAGTGACGTGCCTCAACTGGCTGCTGTTCACCGCACCGTCTCTTCTCAGTATTTGAACGGCAAATGTGAAAATTCAGCGATTTTGAATAAAAATAATCTAAAACTGGTGAAGTTAAATGGAAAATAACTTTATAGTATAATCACTGGATACATATAACAATTTAATTTTTTTTTTTTCTTTTTACATTTTTTTTCTTTTCATGATGGCAGGTGAGGCCCCGCCTCACCTGCCTCTAGTGACTGCACGTCACTGACACACACATAGGCACACACATAAAATGACATTTGGCCCTTCTAAGGCAGTAATTTAGAGGAGTTATCTCACTCCCTCAGAGGCCTGTGTTTTACTAATGTTTTCCAATGTTGTAAAAATGTGTAGAATAAATATTACATTTCAACATTTCTGTCAACGAAGATTTGTGTCAGCCTGCAACACATAGTCATTTTGATAGTAGGTTAATATAGCTAATATAGACACTTATATCCACAGGTGGGTAGTAACGCGCTACTTTAGTCCGTTACATCTACTTGAGTAACTTTTGGGATAAATTGTACTTCTAAGAGTATTTTTAATGCAACATACTTTTACTTTTACTTGAGTATATTTATAGAGAAGAAACGCTACTTTTACTCCGCTCCATTTATCTACATTCAGCTCGCTACTCGCTACTGATTTTTATCGATCTGTTAATGCACGCTTTGTTTGTTTTGGTTTGTCAGACAGACCTTCAAAGTAGGATCTATCGCATGCCTGCGTTTCACCAATCAAATACAGTCACTGGTGACGTTTGACTCCGTTTCACCAATCAAACAGAGCCAGGCGGTCACGTGATCAACTGCACATAAAGTTTCAGCGGCAACAAGCCTAAGCTTACATGAACTCAACGTCGAATTTGAGGAAGCACATCGCGGTAAGTAACGTTAGTAGATATTTTGGCTGTTACCGTAGGCTGATGTTAGCTTCCCTGCCATGAATCACTGTCAAAGGTACATCGTGTGGGGACATTTATTAACGCACTGCAGCCTCATAGAGAGACAGACAAAGGCAGACACGCGCACACACTCACGCATGCATATAAACACCAATCAGTGTGTTCCCAGGTGCAGCCCACACCTATCAGTTTATGGTTTGCGTAAAGGCTAACTTGTTATTTTCCTTTGTAATCTCTGCCTACTGAGCCTATGGTGCTGTTAAGTTATTGTGGCTCAATTTGCCTTCATTTTTTTAATGTTAATGTGTTATTATTTAATATATATTATTGTTTTAGTTGCTTAAGAGATATTCCTGGCTCTGAATTTGCTCATTGCTATTTTTATGTTTTTGTGCATTATTTGTTGCCGTCATCATTAAAAATTGAGTAGTTTTTTCACAACATACTTTAAACTTTTACTCAAGTAAATATTTGGGTGACTACTCCTTACTTTTACTTGAGTAATAAATCTCTAAAGTAACAGTACTCTTACTTGAGTACAATTTCTGGCTACTCTACCCACCTCTGCTTATATCATGTGTTGACTTCATTATATCACTTATAGAAGGTTTTTAATCTTTTGCGGCTCCAAACAGATTTTTTTTTGTATTTTTGGTCCAATATGGCTCTTTTAACTTTTTGGGTTGCCGACCCCTGGCTTAGCCTGAGTAGGACCTGAAAGCAGAATTAAAAAAAAAGAAAAAAGAATACTAACAAAAGGCACACCTAAAAAAGATTTAGGACAATGTGGGGGAAGGGACTGAGTCCGGTCTTTACTAAATACCTGTTTAAGTCTGTGCAATTCGGCAGGTACCCCTGACAGATTAATGATCTCATCAACTTGGTAACCTCAGATCCTTCCGTAAGTAATTCCATGACCATGGCACAGCATATCTAAAAGCTTCTTTTTCCAAGATTTGTGTTGGCTCTAGGAACAAACATGCTAAGTATGTCCTGCGACCTTAAGCTGTAGCGACTAGAATCTCCACACATATAAGAACACAAATAAGGGGGAATCAGACCAAGAAGTGATCTATATACAACCCCGTTTCCATATGAGTTGGGAAATTGTGTTAGATGTAAAAAAAAAACGGAATACAATTATTTGCAAATCATTTTCAACCCATATTCAGTTGAATATGCTACAAAGACAACATATTTGATGTTCAAATTCATAAACATTTTTTTTTGTTGCAAATAATCATTAACTTTAGAATTTGATGCCAGCAACACGTGACAGAGAAGTTGGGAAAAGTGGCAATAAATACTGATAAAGTTGAGGAATGCTCATCAAACACTTATTTGGAACATCCCACAGGTGAACAGGCTAATTGGGAACAGGTGGGTGCCATGATTGGGTATAAAAGTAGATTCCATGAAATGCTCAGTCATTCACAAACAAGGATGGGGCGAGGGTCACCACTTTGTCAACAAATGCGTGAGCAAATTGTTGAACAGTTTAAGAAAAACCTTTCTCAAGTAGCTATTGCAAGGAATTTAGGGATTTCACCATCTACGGTCCGTAATATCATCAAAGGGTTCAGAGAATCTGGAGAAATCACTGCACGTAAGCAGCTAAGCCCGTGACCTTCGATCCCTCAGGCTGTACTGCATCAACAAGAGACATCAGTGTGTAAAGGATATCACCACATGGGCTCAGGAACACTTCAGAAACCCACTGTCAGTAACTACAGTTGGTCGCTACTTCTGTTAAAACTCTCCTATGCAAGGCGAAAACCGTTTATCAACAACACCCAGAAACGCCGTCGGCTGGGCCTGAGCTCATCTAAGATGGACTGATACAAAGTGGAAAAGTGTTCTGTGGTCTGATGAGTCCACATTTCAAATTGTTTTTGGAAATTGTGGACGACGTGTCCTCCGGACCAAAGAGGAAAAGAATCATCCGGATTGTTATAGGTGCAAAGTTGAAAAGCCAGCATCTGTGATGGTATGGGGGTGTATTAGTGCCCAAGACATGGGTAACTTACACATCTGTGAAGGCGCCATTAATGCTGAAAGGTACATACAGGTTTTGGAGCAACATATGTTGCCATCTAAGCAACGTTACCATGGACGCCCCTGCTTATTTCAGCAAGACAATGCCAAGCCACGTGTTACATCAACGTGGCTTCATAGTAAAAGAGTGCGGGTACTAGACTGGCCTGCCTGTAGTCCAGACCTGTCTCCCATTGAAAATGTGTGGCACATTATGAAGCCTAAAATACCACAACGGAGACCCCCGGACTGTTGAACAACTTAAGCTGTACATCAAGCAAGAATGGGAAAGAATTCCACCTGAGAAGCTTCAAAAATGTGTCTCCTCAGTTCCCAAACGTTTACTGAGTGTTGTTAAAAGGAAAGGCCATGTAACACAGTGGTGAACATGCCCTTTCCCAACTACTTTGGCACGTGTTGCAGCCAGGAAATTCTAAGTTAATTATTATTTGCAAAAAAAAAAAATAAAGTTTATGAGTCTGAACATCAAATATGTTGTCTTTGTAGTGCATTCAACTGAATATGGGTTGAAAAGGATTCGCAAATCATTGTATTCCGTTTATATTTACATCTAACACAATTTCCCAACTCATATGGAAACGGGGTTTGTATAAAACACAACCATCGAGAAAATCTGCATACTGATAAAGATGGACAGTTTACCTTTGCATATAAAGTGCAATGGTGGACAAGGTTGCCACAACCAATAATAAAACGTAAGGTACAGTGACATACAGTATCCAGTTTTTTCAAATAAGTGTCGGGTGCATTCATAAAAAGCAAGTCTTCATAATCTAGCAAAGGCATTAAATTGATCAGGATCAAATGTTTCCCAACTTGTCGGGAAAAACAGGACTTTTTTCTCAAGAAAAATCCCTATTTAATTTTAAGTTTAGCCACAAGTTTTTCAATGTGAGATTTAAAAGACAAGTTATCATCAATGACAATTCCCAAGTACTTAACTGTTGTGACCATTTCCAGTTCAACCATGTGAGCAGTTAATATTTTTGGAGTGTTCAATGGCAACCGTTTGCCATTTGAAAATAACATCACCTTCAATTTTTTGTGCATTTAGCACTAATCTCAGCTAAGTCAGCTGGGACTGAACAACATCAAAAGCTGCAGGAGCTAAAAGGTTTGCAGGGGGACGAACAATAGATGATCGCGTCATCCGCATTAAAATAGAACACAGCATTATCACAGAGATTATTGGCATGAATAGAAAACAACAACGAACCTAAAATGGAACCCTGCGGTACACCATTTAATACAGGGAGGAAAGACAAACTGGACGCATTGCGTTCTATTTGACAGATATTTAGAAAACCACTTTACAGCAGTCTGTCTGTCAAAATCATACTTGCCAACCCTCCCGAATTTTCCGGGAGACTCCCGAAATTCAGCGCCTCACCCGAAAAACTCCCGGGACAAATATTCTCCCGAAAATCTCCCGATTTTCAGCCGGAGCTGGAAGCCACGCCCCCTCCAGCTCCATGCGGACCTGAGTGAGGACAGCCTTTTTTCGTGACGGGAGGACAACAGGGTGACAAGAACTAAATCATCCAGACTAGAGATAAATTGTATTATTATGTTTATTTTACCTAAAAATAAATATATTTATTAATTAAAAAAAACAAAAAAACTAAATGCATTTTTACTATATTTTGCTAAAAACATCCAAATTAATTGTATTTTTATTTGTATTTTTTCGTGACTCCTTATTACATCCAGCCATAGAATTATACACTAAAATAAACATATTTCAAATAATTGATTTTAAATTGTCATAATAATTCATTTAAAATGACCATATTTAATTATTAAAATAATTGCTTGTTTATCAACAACTTTAGCATTTTATTCATTACATTTTGAAACTCTCAGAAGCCAAGTTATGTTATATTCCTTAATATTTATTTATGCAAGTTTGAAATATCAATTATCTAAATACAGTTTTGTTTGCATATTTTCAGGATGTAGATATCTACATATATATATATATATATATATATATATATATATATATATATATATATATATATATATATATATATATATATATATATATATATATATATATATATATATATATATATATAATATGCAGAGGTGTGGACTCGAGTCACATGACTTGGACTCGAGTCAGACTCGAGTCATGAATTTGATGACTTTAGACTCGACTTGACAAAATGTAAAAAGACTTGCAACTCGACTTAGACTTTAACATCAATGACTTGTGACTTCACTTGGACTTGAGCCTTTTGAATTGACATGACTTGACATGACTTGCTACTTTCCCCAAAACCCAAAGATGAAAAAGTTATTCGGGAGCGCTCCGTATTTTTCATTGTGTACTTGTCTATCAGCGTTGCGTGTGTCAGCTGGTGTGGTCTCAGTACAACAGCCAATCAAATTAGATCTACTTTGTTTTCATCACACAGCATTCATCCAATCAAATTGCAGGACAACCAACGAAGAAGACATGTCCAAACCACACGCCAGTGAACAAAAAATGATACCTAAAATAATTTTGTTTGGGTATAAAAATTACGAGGTGGTCAACACAAAACGGTTTGCAGTATGCAACACATGCGGTTCGAAAATGACTGATGGAGAGGCAACAACTTCCAACTTCGTCCGGCATTTGAAGTTGCACAAAGAACGGTAAGTTTTGAATGTAAGATAACGTTTATTGGCTAAGTAACGTGACTTTTATTTGCTGTGTAGTTAAATCAGTGAGGCTGTAAACTCACTGCTAACGTTATAACGTTATTGCAAACACGGGAATCTGTTGCAGTTCACTACCTTATTCATACTTTTTGTTCAGTGATTTTTTTTAAGCAGGGTTACGTTAGTCAATATATCACACGTAACGTTAGACGGCGGTCAGCAGCACCGCGTATTTTAGCCACCTAAAAAAAGACAAAAATAGTCAAATAAAGGTCAGTTAAAATGTATACTATATTATGAATATGTGTACCGTTTTAGCTAGCTTTCTGACATACTGTTGGTTGTTTACCTCAGTGGTCCCCAACCACCGGGCCGCGGCCCGGTACTAGTCCGTGGATCGATTGGTATCGGGCCGCACAAGAATTTTTTTTTTTTTTTTTAAATTAAATCAACATAAAAAACACAAGATACACTTACAAGTAGTGCACCAACCCAAAACAACTCTCTCCCCCCTTTTGTTCTGGGCATTGAACATGAAGACTCTTCCTTCACTGTTCCGAGTGGCCATGAGAGTATTGGCAGTGCCTGCCTCCAGTGCTCCAGTGGAGCGAGTTTTCAGCCATGGTGGCATCATACTACGCCCCCATCGTGCACAAATGACTGACAGACTCTTGGCTAATTTGGTCTTTTGCAAATGCAATGCAGCATAGGGCCCTGACATATAAAAAGTACAACTTTTTTGTTATGTTCACGTATATGTCATGTTTTTTCAATGTTAACACTTTTGTACAAATAAGTACATTTGCACTTTATTTTTCAATGTGTTTGTTCTGTAAAGGAATGAGTTAATGTTTAAAATGACTGGTTAATAGTGCTATTATAAAGTGCAATGTCAGCACAATTTTCTTTCCTGCAATTTAAAATGCACTTGTTTTAATAAATAAATACAGCGTTTGAAAAGCATACACTGTTGGAATAATTGTTTGTAAGTTATCACAAAAAAAATGTTGTATTATGAATGCTGTATTTCGAGGCCTAACAAAAGGATGAAGGCTCGAGAAACGCCACTGTGATTTCAGCACGGACAGATGGCAGGATGTGCTCAACTCCTGGAGGAACGCTCTTTGAAGTGTTAAACGAACTCTCTTTGAAGTAATTCACAAACTCTCTTCCAACTATTTGGTCAACGCTATTTACGACACACTGCCCTCTTGAAGTCACTGTGGACAGGAGACGGGAGGGGTTGTCCATTGTCCTCCAACTCTCTTCCAACTATTTGGTCAACGCTATTTACGACACGCGGCCCTCTTGAAGTCACTGTGGAGAGGAGACGGGAGGGGTTGTCCATTGTCCTCCAACACCTGCCCCAGCTGGATCCAGGAAGAGCCAAGCCCGAGAAGTCCTCTTCTTGGACTTCAAAGCGACCAAAAACAATGACTGTTTTACATACCTCCCTATTCCTATTGTGACATATGTTGGTGCGTGAACATTGGAACATCTGAATTAAAAGAGGAGACGAGGACCTTCTTGGTCAGAGCGTGCTAAGACACTGTAAGAGGTTACAGGTTGAAGCCGTCTCTCCTCAATTGAGTCCAAATTGAATTCTGTCTCTGTTTGATTCCTTGCCTTTTGTCTTGTGTAACAGATGTCCTGTATTTGAACCTGACATCTAATTGGTCCTTCGAGCCGGATTCCAACACGTCTGACGATTCCAGCATGAGTGAGTGAAACCAGAGGACCATGGCAACCAAATCCTGATTGAGGAACTGCTTTTTCTTCATTTCGGGCTGGAATTGAAAGACTGACGGAAAATCCGAGGACAACAGGAAGGAACGCAGAGAGCAGTGAGTACGTTTTAAATTGACGAAGAAAGAAACGACTAAGAAGAAGCGTGTGACTGAGGGTTACGACGCATAGACAAACCCTGTAAATCCTAGGCTCTAACAGGTAAAACAAACCCTGTAAATAACAGGTAAAAAGGCCAAATTAGAGGGACGTCGGAGTCCAACGTCCGTGAGTATTAAATTTTTAAATAAAAACTGAATTAAGATAAAAACTGAAGAGGCAAAAAGACTGCAGGTAAACGGAACCGCGAAAACTGGAATCCGTAATATCCATAAACAAACATACTAGGGGGTGTCGGAGCCCACAATAATTTGAAATATCCGTGAACCATTATCCTGGGGACGTCGGAGTCCAACAGACCTAAAATGGTCTATTCAGAATAAAAAACTGAATTTTGTCCGTGAAAAAACAATAAGCTGGAGGGCGATGGGATCCTCATGTAATAAACATTGAAATTTCCGTAGATCAATATACTGAAAGGTGTGAATGTGAGAGTGTGTGGGAGTAATCGCCATTAGGCTATCACTCCATATTAAAGTTGTGAGAAGTAAATAGTGGGTTATTGTGGATGCTCTAGGCAAGACACCTCCACTGGGGAACCATCTCCAGTAGAAGCGACGTGTACCACAATAATAAATTAAACCACTATCTTACAACAAAAACAAAAGTAATCCTTATAAGTTTTCGGCTCTGTAGGGGGCGACGGATTACTCCAAATTTACAAAATGGGGAAAGGGACAAGTAAACCAAAGGTTAGTCCAAAAGACGAGTTAAAATGTAAAGACTGGAAAGCGGTAGAAATAACAAACCCAGATTTACTGAAATTTCTCGATGACTGGATATCAAAACATAAATTTACCGGATGCCTCAAAGTAGGTGATATTCTAAAGTTGCGAGAATCAATAATAGAAAAATGCGGAAGTAACAGAAAAAAGCTAGCCAGAATGGGGTGGGACCACACGGGGTGCTGGATGAGAATGGCTCAAAATAGAGAAGACGGAGAAAGACAGAAAAAAAAAGGAAGAGCAGGAAGAAAGGAAAATAAAAGGAAGAGAAGAGGCAAAAGAAAGGGCTAAGAGAGAAAAAAAAGCTAATGTTTCATAGAACAGAAGATTATGAAACAGGGCCAGTTAGGAAAAAGCAAATAGGAGAATAATCTCAAAGTGCTAACGTGAGAGAAAAGTAAAAATAAATGAAGAAATGGGGAAAAATCAATTATAAGAATTAATGCAAAATGAAATAAACTAATGCGAAAGAGAGATAATGGGGGTATTGAAATAAGAGATGAAGAAAAGGTAGACTGAAGATATGCATGTATGTTTGGATATATAAAGAGCGCTTTTATATATACAAATATATATATGTATAATTAAATAATGGAACAAATAAAAACCTAGATTAATAACTATAATAAGAGTTGAGAGGTATAGTATGATAAAATGATAAAGTGGGTTACATGTTTATTAGCTGAGGGAAGAAAAAAAAAAAAAAAGGAGAGAAGCTCAAGTGTTGCTGACCTTTGCCCTTAAGAGTGCACTCACCACTTACACATCAGCGTGTGTGTGTGTGTGTGTGCGTGGCGCAGTGGGGGAGGTGTGAAAGTGAATTTATTACATGTAAATTTAAAGTAGGTTTAACTTTGAAGTGTAGTAGTATAACATTCTTAAGTTAGATTATGTTTCAGACATTTGCAACACCATACATCTGAGTGTTGAGCTAAGATAAGATAGAGATATTATATGAAAAAGGGCTGTACCCATTAATTACAAAGCCTAGTAGAATAACCACAACTAGTGCAACCTTAATAGACAAAATCTTTACAAATGTTTTAGGGATTCACATCACTACTGGGTTAGTGATAAATGACATAAGTGATCATCTGCCTATATTTGCAATATTTGACTATCAATTCCCTAAAAGAGCATATCATCAAATACTTAAGAGGAAAAGAAGTGTCAATCATATTAACAACTTCAGGTATGACCTATTAAAACAAGAGTGGGAAGAGGTGTATACAGACGATATAAACACGGTCTATGATTCTTTTCGTAAACATTATATTACTCTGTATAACAAGCATTGTCCTGAGGTTCCATGCAGATCTAAACAAAGGCAAAATAATGCACCTTGGATGATAAACAGTTTGAAAAATGCATGTAAAAAGAAAAATAGACTTTGTAAGGCGTTTATCAAATCAAGAACAGAGAATGCTGAAAAACGCTGTAAGAACTACAAAAACAAGTTGACCAATATATTGAGACAAGCAATGGAAGGAATAAAAAGAAATTATGAGGATGATGTTGAACAAAAAAGACATCTATGTATGTCCAGACAATAAACCAATCTTACAAAGAAAAATCGGTATAAGTGAGCAGCAGTTTTGAGCCATGGTTGAACTCATGGCTCAACAGGAGGGATATGAATGCCCTTATACAGAAGTACTATACTTCCTATAGTTTAATTCTTATAAAAAAAATTGTATAAAACATCTATGCAATTAACTAAATAAGAGTGAAGGAAAACATTATTGTCTGGTCATAGTAGATGCATTTTCAAAGTAGTTAGAAATATTTCCTAAAGGAAAAGCAGATGTGCTGACAGTAGCAAAAGCATTATGCAAATATTTAGTAAAAATGTACATTAACATTACAAGTACAACAGGACTAACACCATTTGAAAGATAGTGGAAAGACCAACCTGGGTACACTTAGTACATTGTAAAAAGGTCATTTCTGTTGAATCATCCAATAAGGAAAGGGAAGCAAAGTCTGGTAATAGTGTGGACGCACACGATGACTAGAGTTGAGCCAAACCACTGACCTTGGTAGAGGAGTGAATCAGCAGAAATGACACCCCAATGGCTCAGACGGTCCATAAAACATATGGGTTAACGATATTGGTACTGGTCGGCCCTGCCCCCCTAATATGGTTCACTTGGGAATCTGAGTAAAATGTAGAACTCAGGAAACAAAATGATACTGCACCCATAGTGAACCCAAACCACTGGCAGAATCAAGAAGTAAAATACACTCACAGGGGAGGTCGTATTAGAAGACGGGCAATGGGAGGATTCGGAGTAACCCCATTAGTGGAAAAAATGCCAGAAAACCCATGCCAGAAAAACAGTAATGGGAAAAAGTATTTGGGATTGTATTTAAAAAGGTCATATAATGGAAAAAAAGTATTTGGAATTGTATTTGTGTTATCAAAGGGACATGTTAACTAGCACACTACAAATTCCACTGTGACAAAGTTGTAAGCATACCATTTGATGGTGTGTCAAAGTTTGATAATAATTGGTTCCTGTTTTGGTAATTAATTTGTTCCTTATGGCGGAGCAAGTGGGAAAGGCTACAAAAACTGATTGTGTTGTATGTATAAGCCCAGACAATTACTCAAGATGAGTCAAAAAAAAAAAAGAAAAAAGTTGAATTGAAGTAATGAGCAAAACAAAATTGACCCTGTAGCTAAAGAGACAAAACAGAAACCAATATTTGATAAATATGTGAAAAAAGCTAATTATACCTGCATTAACATGCAAGGCTCTGTACAACAGTTAGGAAATGTATCATCAGATAACTGCATACACATAGTAAAAGTATCAATATTTGTACAAGAATTGTTAACACGCCTGAACAGTTTGATATCTGAACATTGGAAAATAATTAGACATGATGTAAACTGGCAAAGTGTTGTAGATCCAACTTATATTGATGGGTGTCCAAGAGGTGTATCTGACGACTATAAATTGGTAAATCAAGTTGCAGCTGAATTTGAATCATCCGTCTACTGGTGGTGTACGATTAACAAGAATGTTGACAGAATAAACTATGTCCACTACAACGTACAGAGATTGGGAAATTGGACACAGGCCGGACTTGAAGCAGTCGCTGATCAACTCGCCGCCACCTCCCTTATGGCCTTTCAAAACCGTATGGCGCTGGACATGTTGTTAGCGGAAAGAGGGGGTGTGTGCGCAATATTTGGTGAACAGTGTTGCACGTTCATACCAAACAACACCGATGCAGAAGGTAGCCTGACCAAAGCACTGGAAGGCCTTCGCACCCTCAACGGTAAAATGAAAGAGCACTCAGGCATAGATACATCTATGTGGGAGGGGTGGTTGGACGTGTTTGGCAAATACAGGTCTTTGGTATCATCAATTCTAGTATCTATGGCCGTGTTTGTAGCAATACTGACGTTGTGTGGATGTTGTTGTATTCCCTGTCTGCGTTCTCTGTTTAACCGTCTGATTACCACAGCGATTAGCCCAGCAGATGATAAAGCTGTTCAGATGCACTTCCTGGCGGACGATAAGGAAGATGAATTTGATGATGGGGATACCTACCTGGATGGTGTTCCTGATCTGTTTCCAGACCCGAGTAACAATGAGAAAAATTGATGTTGAACTCTGAGTGTAAACATAACTTTGTCGTAAGGAAATTAACCATTAACTGAAAATTGCAAGACGAAGTTATTAGGGATAAGGAGATTATGGGAACGTTTTTGCGATAAACAGGGGGGAAATGTTGGAATAATTGTTTGTAAGTTATCACAAAAAAAATGTTGTATTATGAATGCTGTATTTCGAGGCCTAACAAAAGGATGAAGGCTCGAGAAACGCCACTGTGATTTCAGCACGGACAGATGGCAGGATGTGCTCAACTCCTGGAGGAACGCTCTTTGAAGTGTTAAACGAACTCTCTTTGAAGTAATTCACAAACTCTCTTCCAACTATTTGGTCAACGCTATTTACGACACACTGCCCTCTTGAAGTCACTGTGGACAGGAGACGGGAGGGGTTGTCCATTGTCCTCCAACTCTCTTCCAACTATTTGGTCAACGCTATTTACGACACGCGGCCCTCTTGAAGTCACTGTGGAGAGGAGACGGGAGGGGTTGTCCATTGTCCTCCAACACCTGCCCCAGCTGGATCCAGGAAGAGCCAAGCCCGAGAAGTCCTCTTCTTGGACTTCAAAGCGACCAAAAACAATGACTGTTTTACATACCTCCCTATTCCTATTGTGACATATGTTGGTGCGTGAACATTGGAACATCTGAATTAAAAGAGGAGACGAGGACCTTCTTGGTCAGAGCGTGCTAAGACACTGTAAGAGGTTACAGGTTGAAGCCGTCTCTCCTCAATTGAGTCCAAATTGAATTCTGTCTCTGTTTGATTCCTTGCCTTTTGTCTTGTGTAACAGATGTCCTGTATTTGAACCTGACATACACAATCTGTGTTAATATATTAGTCTGTGGTTAAAAGGACTTGAAAGGACTCGAAACTCAAAATGCAGGACTTAGGACTTGACTTGAGACTTTCCAGTCTTGACTTTGGACTTGACTCGGGGCTTGCCTGTCTTGACTCGGGACTTGACTCGGACTTGAGGGCAAAGACTTGAGACTTACCTGTGACTTGCAAAACAATGACTTGGTCCCACCTCTGATAATATGTATGAAATGCTTGACTTGGTGAATTCTAGCTGTCAATATACTCCTCCCCTCTTAACCACGCCCCCAACCACGCCCCGCCCACCCCCGAACACGCCCCCAACCCCCACCTCCCGAAATCGGAGGTCTCAAGGTTGGCAAGTATGGTCAAAATGATATGGTCGACCGTATCGAATACTTTTGACAGGTCAATAAATAGAGCTGCACAATATTTTCATTTACCACTTTGATAGCAGAAGTTACGGTCCTATGTCTCTTTCTAAAACCTGATTAATGTTCAGAAAGAAGACCATCAGTGTCTAAAAATTATTTTTCAAGAACTTTAGCTAGGACACATAACTTAGAGATGGGTCTATAGTTATTAACGTTTTCATGACTTTCTAGTATCACTCAAGCTACTGGTGGTTTGTGCAAGATAAAACTCAGACTTTGACTTCTTGACAAGAGAAATAAAGCGATTTCTGAGCTGCGGGTTGGGTTGCTAATTAGCTCCGTAAGATTAAAAAAGTCTGAGGTTGATTTAAAAACCATCAGAGACAGACGACAACTAGTCCAAGTTCAGATCCCCAATAAGAAGAATCTCACTGCTTGTTGAGGAGGGTCTGTAACAACCAACAATAGTGATAACATTGTCTTTAAGGAGTTCCACTTTAAGTGCAAGTAATTCAAATTGTTTGAATTACTTGAATGAACACAGACAATAAATGAGCAGCATTACATTTATCTTTTACATATATATATATACTGATTGTGGCAGTCCGCTCCCTGTATGATCAGTGCCAGAGCTTGGTCCGCATTGCCGGCAGTAAGTCGGACACGTTTCCAGTGAGGGTTGGACTCCACCAAGGCTGCCCTTTGTCACCGATTCTGTTCATAACTTTTATGGACAGAATTTCCAGGCGCAGTCAAGGCGTTGAGGGGATCTGGTTTGGTGGCTGCAGGATTAGGTCTCTGCTTTTTGCAGATGATGTGGTCCTGATGGCTTCATCTGGCCAGGATCTTCAGCTCTCGCTGGATCGGTTCGCAGCCGAGTGTGAAGCGACTGGGATGAGAATCAGCACCTCCAAGTCCGAGTCCATGGTTCTCGCCCGGAAAAGGGTGGAGTGCCATGTCCGGGTTGGAGAGGAGATCTTGCCCCAAGTGGAGGAGTTCAAGTACCTCGGAGTCTTGTTCACGAGTGAGGGAAGAGTGGATCGTGAGATCGACAGGCGGATCGGTGCGGCGTCTTCAGTAATGCGGACGCTGTATCGATCCGTTGTGGTGAAGAAGGAGCTGAGCCGGAAGGCAAAGCTCTCAATTTACCGGTCGATCTACGTTCCCATCCTCACCTATGGTCATGAGCTTTGGGTTATGACCGAAAGGACAGGATCACGGGTACAAGCGGCCGAAATGAGTTTCCTCCGCCGGGTGGCGGGGCTCTCCCTTAGAGATAGGGTGAGAAGCTCTGCCATCCGGGGGGAGCTCAAAGTAAAGCCGCTGCTCCTCCACATCGAGAGGAGCCAGATGAGGTGGTTCGGGCATCTGATCAGGATGCCACCCGAACGCCTCCCTAGGGAGGTGTTTAGGGCACGTCCGACCGGTAGGAGGCCGCGGGGAAGACCCAGGACACGTTGGGAAGACTATGTCTCCCGGCTGGCCTGGGAACGCCTCGGGGTCCCACAGGAAGAGCTGGACGAAGTGGCTGGGGAGAGGGAAGTCTGGGCTTCCCTGCTTAGGCTGCTGCCCCCGCGACCCGACCTTGGATAAGCGGAAGAAGATGGATGGAGATGGATGGATGGATATATATATATATATATATATATATATAGCTGCAAGAACAACATTAAATTGAGCTACAGCTGCATGAACAATATACGACAAATCATCTCAAACCACAACAAAACAATTGCAAATGAGCCGTCGGCCCTCAGACAGAGCGACTCCAAAACCAACAAAGGATGTAATTGTCGAAAGAAACCTGATTGCCCTCTCAACGGGGGGTGCTTACAAACATCAGTTGTCTACCAATCTAAGGTAATACGCAAGGACATTAACACATCCGACACATATGTAGGATTAACCGAGGGAGAATTCAAAACCAGATGGAACAATCACAAGGCTTCTTTCAGGAACAAAAACCTGCGAAATACCACAGAACTCAGCAAACAACATTTGGGACCTCAAAGACAATAATGTTGAATATTCAATAACATGGCAAATTCTTGCATCCAGCACACCTTACAATAGTGGTAATAAAAGATGCAACCTATGCTTGAAAGAGAAACTGTTTATTATTTACCGTCCAGACCTGTCATCCCTCAACAAGCGCAGCGAAATTGTAACAACATGCCGCCATAGACGGAAACACCTCCTAGGTAACACATGAGCCAATC
Organism: Nerophis lumbriciformis; assembly: GCF_033978685.3. Taxonomy (NCBI): domain Eukaryota; kingdom Metazoa; phylum Chordata; class Actinopteri; order Syngnathiformes; family Syngnathidae; genus Nerophis; species Nerophis lumbriciformis. The sequence goes on along the minus strand of NC_084582.2, from coordinate 3,411,588 downwards.
ACCACGCCCCTAGGCCAGCCTGTACCCACCCACTCTGTGCCCTATATAAACCATGGTATGCGAATGCTCCCATTAAAATCTCCTGACGATTGAGGGTACCCCCCCTCATGAAACAGGCCTGTAGAGATGAAATAGTCTTGTGATTTTTTTCCCACACATACATGCATATATATATATATATATATTTATATATATATATATATATATATATATATATATATATGCATATGTATATATACATATATATACACATAGATATATATATATATATATATATATATATATATATATATATATATATATATATATATATATATATATATACGTATATACAAATATATGCATATGTATATATACACGTACACACACACACACACACACACACACATATATATATATATATATATATATATATATATATATATATATATATATACATACTGTAACAGATAAGAAAAAAATATGAGGCAATTATACATTTGCTTTCAATGAAGACCAGTTTGTCACCACTGCCTTAAAGAAAAAATACAACAACCTTGTTGCCTTTAGGCTTTCTCTTTGCTTTGCATACGATTAATTCATTTTCCAATTTGTCCAGACTAAAGGATCCAGACATGGACAGATGGATTTCTTTAAAGGTTCCCCTAAGAGGTTATGTGGTAATAAACAGTAGACACAATTAACATTTCATGGACCATCTGTCATAGACTGTGTGTTACAGCAGGTGTCCAGGCTGGAACACTGAATGTTTTTTTAAAGGACTGTGTGGATGACTTTCTTTGAAACTTGACAAAACCCAAGATTTTAGTTTTGTGGCAGCTGGCAGTGTAACTGATCCTTAACACAACTCATATACACCTGGTCCGCCAGAGAATAAGTAGACACGGCAAGAGGAAGCCGTGTTACCAATGCAAGGGCGTTGTGGATGTGTAGTGAGTATTCAGACCTCTCCTGACTAGCTTTTTTCAAAATAGAGACAAATTTAGTAACTTTTCCTGATCTCATTGGACACTTTTGGAGAATAAAAAGAAAGCATGTATCGCTAGTGCCGGTGATGTTGCTCGCTTTTAAGTTCTGACGATTAAAAATGTATTTTTTATTTTTTTAATGAATACACATATTAAAAACCCCGTTTCCATATGAGTTGGGAAATTGTGTTAAATCCTTTTCAACCCATATTCAATTGAATGCACTACAAAGACAAGATAATTGATGTTCAAACTCATAAACTTTTTTTTTTTTTTTTTGCAAATAATTAACTTAGAATTTCATGGTTGCAACACGTGCCAAAGTAATTGGGAAAGGGCATGTTCACCACTGTGTTACATCACCTTTTCTTTTAACAACACTCAATAAACGATTGGGAACTGAGGAAACTAATTGTTGAAGCTTTGAAAGTGGAATTCTTTCCCATTCTTGTTTTATGTAGAGCTTCAGTCGTTCAACAGTCCGGGGTCTACGCTGTCGTATTTTACGCTTCATAATGCGCCACACATTTTTGACGGGAGACAAGTCTGGACTGCAGGCGGGACAGGAAAGTACCTGCACTCTTTTTTTACGAAGCCACGCTGTTGTAACACGTGCTGAATGTGGCTTGGCATTGTCTTGCTGAAATAAGCAGGGGCGTCCATGAAAAAGATGGCGCTTAGATGGCAGCATATGTTGATCCAAAACCTGTATGTACCTTTCAGCATTAATGGTGCCTTCACAGATGTGTAAGTTACCCATGTCTTGGGCACTAATACACCCCCATACCATCACAGATGCTGGCTTTTGAAATTTGCGTCGATAACAGTCTGGATGGTTCGCTTCCCCTTTGGTCCGGATGACACGATGTCGAATATTTCCAAAAACAATTTGAAATGTGGACTCGTCAGACCACAGAACACTTTTCCACTTTGCATGAGTCCATCTTAGATGATCTCGGGCCCAGAGAACCCGGCGGCGTTTCTGGGTGTTGTTGATAAATGGCTTTCGCTTTTCATAGTAGAGCTTTAACTTGCACTTACAGATGTAGCGACAAACTGTATTTAGTGACAGTGGTTTTATAAAGTGTTCCTGAGCCCATGTGGTGATATCCTTTAGAGATTGATGTCGGTTTTTGATACAGTGCCGTCTGAGGGATCGAAGGTCACGGTCATTCAATGTTGGTTTCCGTTTATATTTACATCTAACACAATTTCCCAACTCATATGGAAACAGGGTTTGTAGTTTTGTGATGACGTCTAGACCCCTGCAACCCACTGCCCACCCAGCCGTGAAATGCGATGCAGTGGGGAACACTGACTCAACAGCTCCATCTGAGATAATATTAATCAATCAATCAATCAATCAATCAATCAATCAATTAATGTTTACTTATATAGCCCTAAATCACGAGTGTCTCAAAGGGCTGCACAAACCACAACGACATCCTCGGCTCAGATCCCACATCAGGGCAAGAAAAAACTCAACCCAATGGGATGACAATGAGAAACCTTGGAGGGGACCGCAGAGGTGGGGACCCCCCCACCCTTTGCTCTGATTACTGCTTTGCACACTCTTGGCATTCTCTCGATGATCTGCAAGAGGTAGTCACCTGAAACGGTTTTTACTTCACAGGTGTGCCTTATCAGGGTTGATTAGTGGAATTTCTTGCTTTATCAATAAGGTTGGGACCATCAGTTGTGTTGTGAATGAGAAGGCGTGTCTAAATGTTTGGCCTCTACTATATACTATATAGTACTATATACACTATATATATATATATATATATATATATATATATACCGTATTTTTTGGAGTATAAGTCACACTGGAGTATAAGTCGCACCTGCCGAAAATCCATACTAAAAAGGAAAAAAAACATATATAAGTCGCACTGGAGCCCGGCCAAACTATGAAAAAAACTGTGACTTATAGTCCGAAAAATACGGTATATACAGGTAAAAGCCAGTAAATTAGAATATTTTGAAAAACTTGATTTATTTCAGTAATTGCATTCAAAAGGTGTAACTTGTACATTATATTTATTCATTGCACACAGACTGATGCATTCAAATGTTTATTTCATTTAATTTTGATGATTTGAAGTGGCAACAAATGAAAATCCAAAATTCCGTGTGTCACAAAATTAGAATATTACTTAAGGCTAATACAAAAAAGGGATTTTTAGAAATGTTGGCCAACTGAAAAGTATGAAAATGAAAAATATGAGCATGTACAATACTCAATACTTGGTTGGAGCTCCTTTTGCCTCAATTACTGCGTTAATGCGGCGTGGCATGGAGTCGATGAGTTTCTGGCACTGCTCAGGTGTTATGAGAGCCCAGGTTGCTCTGATAGTGGCCTTCAACTCTTCTGCGTTTTTGGGTCTGGCATTCTGCATCTTCCTTTTCACAATACCCCACAGATTTTCTATGGGGCTAAGGTCAGGAGAGTTGGCGGGCCAATTTAGAACAGAAATACCATGGTCCGTAAACCAGGCACGGGTAGATTTTGCGCTGTGTGCAGGCGCCAAGTCCTGTTGGAACTTGAAATCTCCATCTCCATAGAGCAGGTCAGCAGCAGGAAGCATGAAGTGCTCTAAAACTTGCTGGTAGACGGCTGCGCTGACCCTGGATCTCAGGAAACAGAGTGGACCGACACCAGCAGATGACATGGCACCCCAAACCATCACTGATGGTGGAAACTTTACACTAGACTTCAGGCAACGTGGATCCTGTGCCTCTCCTGTCTTCCTCCAGACTCTGGGACCTCGATTTCCAAAGGAAATGCAAAATTTGCATGGTTGGGTGATGGTTTGGGGTGCCATGTCATCTGCTGGTGTCGGTCCACTCTGTTTCCTGAGATCCAGGGTCAACGCAGCCGTCTACCAGCAAGTTTTAGAGCACTTCATGCTTCCTGCTGCTGACCTGCTCTATGGAGATGGAGATTTCAAGTTCCAACAGGACTTGGCGCCTGCACACAGCGCAAAATCTACCCGTGCCTGGTTTACGGACCATGGTATTTCTGTTCTAAATTGGCCTGCCAACTCCCCTGACCTTAGCCCCATAGAAAATCTGTGGGGTATTGTGAAAAGGAAGATGCAGAATGCCAGACCCAAAAACGCAGAAGAGTTGAAGGCCACTATCAGAGCAACCTGGGCTCTTATGACACCTGAGCAGTGCCAGAAACTCATCGACTCCATGCCACGCCGCATTAACGCAGCAATTGAGGCAAAAGGAGCTCCAACCAAGTATTGAGTATTGTACATGCTCATATTTTTCATTTTCATACTTTTCAGTTGGCCAACATTTCTAAAAATCCCTTTTTTGTATTAGCCTTAAGTAATATTCTAATTTTGTGACACACGGAATTTTGGATTTTCATTTGTTGCCACTTCAAATCATCAAAATTAAATGAAATAAACATTTGAATGCATCAGTCTGTGTGCAATGAATAAATATAATGTACAAGTTACACCTTTTGAATGCAATTACTGAAATAAATCAAGTTTTTCAAAATATTCTAATTTACTGACTTTTACCTGTATATATATACATATATATGTATATATATATATATATATATATATATATATATATATATATATATATATAATAAAATAAATATATATATATAGCTAGAATTCAGTGAAAGTCAAGTATTTCTTATATATATATTAGAGATGCGCGGTTTGCGGGCACAACCGCGGAGTCCGCGGATTATCCGCGGATCGGGCGGATGAAATTTAAAAAAATTAGATTTTATCCGCGGGTCGGGTTGGGCGGTTGAAAAAAAAAAAAAAAGATTTTAAATAGATTCAGGCGGGTGGCAGTTAAACCAATTGGGAAATATATATACATAGTTAAATGTTGTTACCCACATACGAAAAACGAGCAGGCACCTGCAGCATATGCCACAACAGAAGAAGAAAAAAAAAAGAGATGGACACTTTTACGGAGCGGAGAAGGGACGCCTCGCCGGGGTCCGGGACCGAGGCCCCTCCCCCCGAGAGGGCCCCACCGGGAGCCGTATCTGAGGTGATCCGCGAGAAGGGCCCGACGCACGTCCAGGGTCACCACCGCACCGACACCCCGCCTCGTCCGCCTTCGCCGCGGCCGGCGTCACGCGCAGCAGGTAAGCAGCTTACCTGCCCGCCACCCCCGTGGCCGGGGGCTCGTAACAGGGGTCACTCCGCGCGCTCCGCCCGCGCAGCTTACCTGCCCGCCACCCCCGTTGCCGGGGGCGCGTAACAGGGGTCACTCCGCGCGCAGTGCGCTCACGAAAGGGGTGGGGCTCACCCTGGTTGATATAGACAGACGGTGGCCATGGAAGTCGGAACCCGCTAAGGAGTGTGTAACAACCCACCTGCCGAATCAACTAGCCCTGAAAATGGATGGCGCTGGAGCGTCGGGACCATACCCGGCCGTCGCCGGCAGCGAGACGCGCTTGGAGGTGCGCTCAGCGCGGCTCCCATATGATTGCGCACTGGTGTGCGTCTGGGTCGTGACAGCGTGGCACGCGAATGTCTGTACTGCATTGGATCAGTCTCCTTTCTTTAACAGGCAAAAGCTTTATAACCTCACTAATGCCTTGCATCGTCTATATTAGATATATAACAACGGGCGGTTGCGGGCGGATGCGGTTCTGATTAAATGTTAGGTCGGGTGGATGGCGGATGGTTGACGACTTTCTGATGGGGTTGCGGATGAAATAATTGCCTATCCGCGCATCTCTAATATATATATATATACATATGTATTTCTTATACATATATATATATATATATATATGTATATATTTCTTATATATATATAAAAATATATATAAGTCAAGTATTTCTTATATATATATATATATATATATATGTCTTAATAAGGTTATCCAAAAAATAGTGCTCGATACCGTAGTAGAGCGCAATATATGTATGTGTGGGGAAAAAAAATCACAAGACTATTTCATCTCTACAGGCCTGTTTCATGAGGGGGGGTACCCTCAATCGTCAGGAGATTTTAATGGGAGCATTCGCATACCATGGTTTATATAGGGCACAGAGTGGGTGGGTACAGGCTGGCCTAGGGGCGTGGTGATTGGTTCATGTGTTACCTAGGAGGTGTTTCCGTCTATGGCGGCATGTTGTTACAATTTCGCTGCGCTTGTTGAGGGATGACAGGTCTGGACGGTAGATAATAAACAGTTTCTCTTTCAAGCATAGGTTGCATCTTTTATTACCACTATTGTAAGGTGTGCTGGATGCAAGAATTTGCCATGTTATTGAATATTCAACATTATTGTCTTTGAGGTCCCAAATGTGTTTGCTGAGTTCTGTGGTATTTCGCAGGTTTTTGTTCCTGAAAGAAGCCTTGTGGTTGTTCCATCTGGTTTTGAATTCACCCTCGGTTAATCCTACATATGTGTCGGGTGTGTTAATGTCCTTGCGTATTACCTTAGATTGGTAGACAACTGATGTTTGTAAGCATCCCCCGTTGAGGGGGCAATCAGGTTTCTTTCGACAGTTACATGCTTTGTTGGTTTTGGAGTCGTTCTGACTGGGGGTCGACGGCTCATTTGCAATTGTTTTGTTGTGGTTTGAGATGATTTGTCGTATATTGTTCATGCAGCTGTAGCTCAATTTGATGTTGTTCTTGTTGAATACTTTTCTTAGGTTGTTGTCTTTGGGAAAGTGTTTGTCAATCAGGTTGAGGAATTTGTGTCCAATGTTCGTTGAGACGTTTTTGCTGTATGGGGGGTTGTACCAGATGATGCCGTTTCGTTTTCTGTTCTTTTTTGGCTGGTTTCCTGGCGTGGGTTCATAGGTGAGGGTGAAATTGTATCCGCTTTCATCGAGGGCTTTTTGGTACGGGGGGGTTGCTTGGTCAATATATATATATATATATATATATATATATATATATATATATATATGAAATACTTGACTTGGTGAATTCTAGCTGTAAATATACTCCTCCCCTCTTAGCCACGCCCCCAACCAGGCCCCCGCCCCACCCCGACCACACACCCCACCCCCCACCTCCCGAAATCGGAGGTCTCAAGGTTGGCAAGTATGATGTCCCCACACTGGGCCTGGGAACGCCTGGGGGTCTCCCGACGGACACCACGTGATGGCCGGTTTTGGGCAAGCATCGGAAATGCCTTAAAAATGGTGATTTCCTGCATAACTACTTTCCCTTAGGTCAATACAAACAATACAAATCAGTCCAAGTCGTAAAGCAGCATGGATTTTGCTTGCTTCATCAGGCACAAACAAAATAATTGCACTATTATATTGCATCGCGGTGCTTGGATGGAAACACATCTGCGTGAGCACTTGCACAATACCGTATATTCAATGTAGATGCAATTTTTTTTTCTTCAAAAGATTGAGTTGGCTCAAGTCCTCACTCGAGGTAGAAAGGGTCTGTTTGGAGACACAAGAGAATACATACAGCAAGAAATGCATCTATTCGTATATTGATTCAACGTTCATAACTGCTTTAAAACCTCACGAGGCCAGCAAGTGTGGGTACGCTCCTGGTGCTCGTCTGAGTGCTGTAATTGATGGTTTGCTTTCATAACATGTTGAAAGACCGAGACTGACAGCTTCCTCTGTGGCCATGGAAACTGCAAATTAGCCTGCTCGATTGCCAAGCTAATCTACCGGCTGACATTCTGAAGAAAGCAGCCGAAGACAAGAGGTAGCGAGAGGGTAAAAAAGCACACTAAAAGGGAGATAAGACAGTACATGGTGACTTTGGTGTTTGCGGGAAATATGCACGATGCGCCTGTGGCTACAGGCTACGATGGAGTTCTTCCTCCCCTCCACTCGGCTCCATAAAAGAGAGTTTCATCCAGATGTGAGCTGTGCAGCTTAGCAATGCGCAGTTATGCTCGCTCCCTTGCTCGGTAGCAAGCTGTGTGCAGTAATTGGAGCTGCTTCCCCTTGGGGCGGCGCACTAATCGCTAATAACCTTGTGCCCAGCACTGAGGCGGCACCCAGCAGAGTGCGTCTGACCCCGTTGCTCCATAATGAAGGTCAAGACCACATACAGTCCACAAAAAAAACACACAATGGTACATGAAATTCAGTAGAACCTCTGAAATGGAATGCCTCACAAGTTGTACAAACCCCGTTTCCATATGAGTTGGGAAATTGTGTTAGATGTAAATATAAACAGAATACAATGATTTGCAAATCCTTTTCAACCCATATTCAATTGAATGCACTACAAAGACAACATATTTGATGTTCAAACTCATAAACTTTTTGTTTTTTTTTTGCAAATAATAATTAACTTAGAATTTCATGGCTGCAACACGTGCCAAAGTAGTTGGGAAAGGGCATGTTCACCACTGTGTTACATGGCCTTTCCTTTTAACAACACTCAGTAAACGTTTGGGAACTGAGGAGACACATTTTTTAAGCTTCTCAGGTGGAATTCTTTCCCATTCTTGCTTGATGTACAGCTTAAGTTGTTCAACAGTCCGGGGGTCTCCGTTGTGGTATTTTAGGCTTCATAATACGCCACACATTTTCAATGGGAGACAGGTCTGGACTACAGGCAGGCCAGTCTAGTACCCGCACTCTTTTACTATGAAGCCACGTTGATGTAACACGTGGCTTGGCACTGTCTTGCTGAAATAAGCAGGGGCGTCCATGGTAACTTTGCTTGGATGGCAACATATGTTGCTCCAAAACCTGTATGTACCTTTCAGCATTAATGGCGCCTTCACAGATGTGTAAGTTACCCATGTCTTGGGCACTAATACACCCCCATACCATCACAGATGCTGGCTTTTCAACTTTGCGCCTATAAGAATCCAAATGGTTCTTTTCCTCTTTGGTCCGGAGGACACAACGTCCACAGTTTCCAAAAACAATTTGAAATGTGGACTCGTCAGACCACAGAACACTTTTCCACTTTGTGTCAGTCCATCTTAGATGAGCTCAGGCCAAGCGAAGCCAACGGCGGTTCTGGGTGTTGTTGATAAACGGTTTTCGCCTTGCATAGAGTTTTAAATTGCACTTACAGATGTAGCGACCAACTGTAGTTACTGACAGTGGGTTTCTGAAGTGTTCCTGAGCCCATGTGGTGATATCCTTTACACACTGATGTCGCTTGTTGATGCAGTACATCCTGAGGGATCGAAGGTCACGGGCTTAGCTGCTTACGTGCAGTGATTTCTCCAGATTCTCTGAACCCTTTGATGATATTACGGACCGTAGATGGTGAAATCCCTAAATTCCTTGCAATAGCTGGTTGAGAAATGTTTTTCTTAAACTGTTCAACAATTTGCTCACGCATTTGTTGACAAAGTGGTGACCCTCGCCCCATCCTTGTTTGTGAATGACTGAGCATTTCATGGAATCTACTTTTATACCCAATCATGGCACCCACCTGTTCCCAATTTGCCTGTTCACCTGTGGGATGTTCCAAATAAGTGTTTGATGAGCATTCCTCAACTTGATCAGTATTTATTGCCACCTTTCCCAACTTCTTTGTCACGTGTTGCTGGCATCAAATTCTAAAGTTAATGATTATTTGCAAAAAAGAAAAAATGTTTATCAGTTTGAACATCAAATATGTTGTCTTTGTAGCATATTCAACTGAATATGGGTTGAAAATGATTTGCAAATCATTGTATTCCATTTATATTTACATCTAACACAATTTCCCAACTTATATGGAAACGGGGTTTGTATGTGGGGAAAAAAGATACCATAATTTCCTATGGGAACATTTGTTTTAAAATTCAACAAATATGCTGTGTTCAACCTAAAAGGTCCTACTGTATAATGATATAGAGCAGGGCCGGCCCGTGGCATAGGTCGTATATGCAAATGCTAAGGGCGCCGTCCATCAGGGGGCGCCACGCCAGTGCCACAAATGTTGGAGAAAAAAAAAAAGAAAAAAAAAAGTTGTTACTATTATTTCTAAATACAAAAAAATAATCTCACGTTAATTAAAATGCAAAGTAAAGCCTATTTAATAGAAATATTATTTGTTACAACATTACGCCCCCCCTCCTCCCCCCGCACGGTGCGCCCCCTCCCTTCCCGTATCATGACTCTTTTTGGACGTTACCACATCAAAAAATCAACACAAGATGTCAAAACGGCCAAAACTGTCAGGTGCCCAGGGAAGAAAACAGAGAAAAGAAGAGGACGAGAAACGAGAAAAAGACAGAGGTAGCAGGTAGGTAACGTTAGCCTACATGAAATTATTTGTCTGTTACAGAATGTGATAGTAACCTGGCTTTTTAGCATTAAGCTAATGTTACATGATTCGGCAATGGAAAATCAATAAATAGCTAGTTCTGTTTTAACGTCGGGTTGATATTGTGGAGGGGGCTAAATTGTTATGGAAAATAATAATGTAACGTTAGGTACAGTACTCCCACCTTACATTCCTCAGGGACATTTGTATTAGATCTTTTAAGCAGGTGTTTTTTGTTTACATTATTGCCTTCTGGTTAGCTAATGTTTGCCCTGCAGGTAATAGTCACTTTTCCACCCCTTTATATATTAGGTATAGTTGTAAGTAAAAGACAAAGCTATTCGGGTTCTTGTGAGTATATACACTTCACTGCCGATGTGGGGGGCGCGTCACTTAAAATCTTGCCTAGGGCGCCAGATTGGTTAGGGCCGGGCCTGATATAGAGGCGAATAGTACAGTAATGCGGCTAAGGTAACTTAATAGATACTGTAAATGCTAAGTGGTCTCATTAAAATGTAAAAATCTACCTCCACAGAACACCACTATGATCTCAGTATGAAATCATGCATCAAACACTTACTTATACCTGCACATGCTGTTTGAGCATGCATTACTGCAAACACACACAAGGGCAATGGCACAATTCTACTATTAGGATCCAAAGGTATTACTTTCCACCACACTGTTTTCATTTTGCAGCTGAACAAAAAGAAGAAAAATACCTTGCATGCATACGCTAAGACTTGGACTGATGCAGCACAAAGCCGTCAGATGAAGACTTCAGAAAGAAAAAAAAAAATCTAATATCCGACCTTTCACCTCAGCTCATCTTTTCTTCAAGATAATATTTTCAATATCAATAAAATAACAACAGCTGGTGATGTGTATTTCTGGTTTTGTCACCTTCTCCCGGGCAGAAGGGCGACAGTACGGCTGGATCAAAAGAGACGTCGGAGGCGCTTTGCTGGACAAAACGTTGCTTTATTACAAGCGAGTGTCATTATACAGGACTGCAGTACCTGGAGGAGCTCAAGTCAAGAAATGAGGCACTCCTAACGTGGAGAAGCCAAATCATCAGTTTTATATTCCTTCTTTCTCTGTCTGGGTGTGTGTTAATTCAGGAGAGTACAACCTGACCATGTAAGGAGATGACTGGGAAGACAACAGATGTATACCATCACTTGTAAGTTGGTGTTAAGATAAGCACGGAATCTCTCCTCCTGGATAGAGCTATAACTTTTGCATTCCGTAGCCTGGTTTTATTGCTTCTTCTCGTGAGAGAACCAAATTCCAGTCCAAATGCGAATGTCCAACTAAGGCTCCTCGATTTATTATGTGCTCAACCTTTATTTACTTAAACCTGGTGGTTCGCAGTTCCAACCTACGCCCTAAGGCACAGCCCACTTGCTCCACTATTTATTTGGGAGGTCCCTGGTTACATCACTGAGGCTGCTTCTGAAGGAAGGGGGGTGATTTCAGCAGTCCCAGTTAGACACAATATATGATTATTCAGAAATGGAAATGTGCTGACACTCGTGATATCGCCCTGTCTCTGCTTTGTCTGTGTCAAGGTACTCGATGTTCGCCCTTGGCAGTCAGCAGGCCGGGTCTGGACACAAACACTGATACGAGACGACTCGCAATCCAAGATTGCAAGTTGTCCCTTTGCACAACTTCAAGGTACTCGATGTTCACCACCAGGTTTAAGTAAATAAAGGTTGAGCACATAATAAATTGAGGAGCCTTAGTTGGACATTCGCATTTTAAACACGGAAATAACTTTTGCATTCCGAAGCCTGGTTTTATTGCTTCTTCTCGTGAGAGAACCAAATTCCAGTCCAAATGCGAATGTCCAACTAAGGCTCCTCAATTTATTATGTGCTCAACCTTTATTTACTTAAACCTGGTGGTTCGCAGTTCCAACCTACGCCCTAAGGCACAGCCCACTTGCTCCACTATTTATTTGGGAGGTCCCTGGTTACATCACTGAGGCTGCTTCTGAAGGAAGGGGGGTGATTTCAGCAGCCCCAGTTAGACACAATATATGATTATTCAGAAATGGAAATGTGCTGACACTCGTGATATCTCCCTGTCTCTGCTTTGTCTGCGTCAAGGTACTCGATGTTCACCACCAGGTTTAAGTAAATAAAGGTTGAGCACATAATAAATTGTGGAGTCTTAGCTGGACATTCGCATTTTAAGCACGGAATCTCTCCTCCAGGATAGAGCTATAACTTTTGCATTCCATAGCCTGGTTTTATTGCTTCTTCTCGTGAGAGAACCAAATTCCAGTCCAAATGCGAATGTCCAACTAAGGCTCCTCAATTTATTATGTGCTCAACCTTTATTTACTTAAACCTGGTGGTTCGCAGTTCCAACCTACGCCCTAAGGCACAGCCCACTTGCTCCACTATTTATTCGGGAGGTCCCTGGTTACATCACTGAGGCTGCTTCTGAAGGAAGGGGGGGTGATTTCAGCAGTCCCAGTTAGACACAATATATGATTATTCAGAAATGGAAATGTGCTGACACTCGTGATATCGCCCTGTCTCTGCTTTGTCTGCGTCAAGGTACTCGATGTTCACCACCAGGTTTAAGTAAATAAAGGTTGAGCACATAATAAATTGAGGAGCCTTAGTTGGACATTCGCATTTTAAGCACGGAAATAACTTTTGCATTCCGAAGCCTGGTTTTATTGCTTCTTCTCGTGAGAGAACCAAATTCCAGTCCAAATGCGAATGTCCAACTAAGGCTCTTCAATTTATTATGTGCTCAACCTTTATTTACTTAAACCTGGTGGTTCGCTTTCTCCAAGGTGAATGTAAACATCCACCATATGTAGAACACAGTGACGTGCGGTGAGGTTGATGGCTGGTGAGGCACTGACTTCATCACAGTCAGATTTACAAACATATGAACCCTAAAGAGTATCTTATTCACCATTTGATTGGCAGCAGTTAACGGGTTATGTTTGAAAGATCATACCAGCAATCTTCCCTGCTTGGCACTCAGCATCAAGGGTTGGAATTGGGGGTTAAATCACCAAAAATGATTCCCGGGCGCGGCGCCGCTGCTGCCCACTGCTCCCCTCACCTCCCAGGGGGTGAACAAGGGGATAGGTCAAATGCAGATGACAAATTTCATCACATCTAGTGTGTGTGTGACAATCATTGGTACTTTAACTTAACTTTAACTTTACACATACAAACTGTAGCGCACAAAAAAGCACATTTAATTAAAAAAAACGTTATTATGGTCTTACCTTTACTTATAAATTGAGTCCATGCGCCGCAACTAAAGCCCTCACTTAAACTTTCCACGTGCAAGATTGAATCTATTTTAAAAAGTGCAACCGAGGGTTTATAAATGTCGCCTATACTGTATGAAACTACAAAATAACAAACACGGAGGCTCCAGTTTACACGAGGACCACTTTATTTACATTCTTTCAAAAACCTCCGCAACGTGTCATCACTTCCGCTCTTAGCGCCTTCAAAATAAGAGCTCAAGGCATATACTGTATAACAGCGCATAACAGGAACTTACCATCACAAAGAGGAAAGCCCATGAAAATAGGTTACAAAAGTTATTTAATAAGAAGCCAAAAAGTGCAAAAACAATAATGTTCATGTTGGAAGAGTTGTGAATTAGATACACCTGCAGTCTGCAGGTGTACCTCATGTTTTGGCCCTGCAGTCATTCACAACTCCTCCAACACGAACATTATTGTTTTTGCACTTTTTGGCTTCTTATGAAATAACTTTTTTAAATAGATTCAATCTTGCACGTGGAAAGTTTAAGTGTGGGCTTTAGTTGATATAACAATTCTACGGCGGGGGTGCAGGAGGCGGGATTACTGGAGCCTCAGCCAGTGCGTCTTTTGCAGCCGTTTTATGATCGCTCAGCACAAGAAATACGTTACACACATACAGTTGTTGACAAAATACACTGTACATTATATACCTCAGCTAACTAAACTATGGAAATTGATAATATAGTTCATATAGCAATACAGTCTCACTGCACAGCAGGCCAGCAGTTAGCCGAGTCCGCAATCCATGTTGAGGCACTGAGTGACGTGCCTCAACTGGCTGCTGTATTTGAACGGCAAATGTGAAAATTCAGCGATTTTGAATAAAAATGATCTAAAACTGGTGAAGTTAAATGGAAAATAACTTTATAGTATAATCACTGGATTACATAGAACAATTTAATTATTTATTTTTCTTTTTACATTTTTCTTTCTTTCCATGATGGCAGGTGAGGCCCCGCCTCACCTGCCTCTAGTGACTGCACGTCACTGGTAGAACATAGTATGAGTTAATTCATTCACTTCACTAGGATTATTTATCCTGAAGAATTACATTATTGATCTTAACACTCCTCCACTTAACACGCCTAATCTTTGAGACACTTGTTTCCAGGATTTCCTTAACGCACCACATCTCCAGTTCACCTGTGAGTAGCAGGAAGACAAGCTCTGACTCACTTGGGTAGAATTTGGCGCCCCTAAATAATAAAGAGCCTCTGAATATGGGGAAAAAACATGTCCTTTTTTAGACAATTTCTGGTGCAACAAAATATTTAGGCCACTATAGTAAATACAATTCATCGAGATTCTTGCTTTGACTTGATACTGTTTGGGGGTTAGGAGTTAGTTTATTTGCAGACACTTTTAACGACAAACAGGCCTGCCAGATGCAGTGGTACAAATCTCATCAGTCCCTACGATGCGACTCCCGTTAGTGGAATAAATAGATTTCTTGTCTCTATCATATATCCCCTGGCTTTTATTTATTACTGAAGAAGGGAGAAAGGAAATAATGACATCAAGTTGCCAGAGCTGTAGTGGGAAAGTTGAACATAAACATCCAAACAAGCTTACAGAGTCAGCATTAAATCCAAAGTATGTACTTTTGAAGAAGAATGCGGCATTCACCAATGTTCACTGCTAAGGTAATTGTCACGGGGTAACTCCGAATCAATTACACTTCTAAGAACCAGTCCAGTCAGGATGCAATAACAATTGCTAATCAATTCCATGTGCTGTTTTGCTAATGGAGTGTGACGATCTGTCACTTCATTTCGGTTTGTTTCCATGTTTTTGTATTTACTTCCTGTCAGTGCTCTTATTTTGTTATATTTCCTGTTGGTTCCGCTGAGCACTGTTTTCTCCTCACCTGCCGGTGATTGGCAGCCGGTCCACACCTGGACCAATCAGCAGATGCCTATTTATGTTTTCACTCGAGCACTCCTCAGTGCTCGACGATAGACTATGTTAGGAACTGTTGTATGCAAGACTGCTACATTTCTCTGTTGTTTTATAATTAAAATCATCTTACCTGCTCATCCTCCTCCTGGTTCTTGCATCTTGGGGTCACACAAACGGCAGCCATGCGAGTTCCTCACAGTATCGTCGAGCCAGAACCCCTGTAGGCGATGCACAGCCGACCTTCTGGACCGCACAATTTTTGGAGGACTTAAAAGCCGGGTTTGTGCGGTCCCAGCCCACAGCAGGCTCGGACCTTCCCTCTCCGCCTCGACCGCCGGTTCCGGCTCTCCGACCGGCGAGGCCACCGCCGCCTTCGCTCCTCCCGGCTCGGCCGCCGGTTCCGGCTCTCCGACCGGCTAGGCCACCGCCGCCTTCGCTCTTCCCGGCTCGGCCGCCGGTTCCGGATCTCCGACCGGCGCGGCCACTGCCGCCATCTTCCCCGTCGCCTGCTGTGCATCCTGTCCCGGCTCCACGGCAATCGCCTGTGCCAGCGCGTCGACCACCGGTTCCCACACCGCGTCGCACGCCAGTCGCAGTCCCGCGTCTTACGCCGGTCGCGGCGCCACGACGACCAACACCGGCTGAGTGCCCATCACCCGTTCCTGCTCCAAGGCAGCTTCCAGCAGCTGCACCACAGCTGCTATCCCTTCCATCTCCCGCTCATCCTGCCAGTCCGGCGAAGGCTCCAGTGGAGCCCAACGTGATGTCCTTCCTGGCCTCCTGCTGGGACTCGGCGAGGGACGTATCTTTATCCCTCCTCCTGGCCCCCTTCCGCCCGTCCCTGGTTTTCGCACCGGGGGACATAAAAGACCCAGAACTCCTTCTCCCAGTGGTGGACGGCGTCTGGCATCCGCCTAGTGGAGGGGGGGCTACTACCAGCAGCAGTGCAGCCAAGCACACGCCGCTGTCATCCCCGCCATCGTCTCCTCCCACGGAGACATCATCGTCTCTTTCCACGGCGCCGCCACCTTCATCTTCTCTGGCGCGCCTTCGCACTGCGCGGACATCTTCCGCGTCACCGGTGGGACTCCGCACGACACCGCCATCTTCCTGGTCGGCAGCGGATCCACCCACGACCACATCTCCGGCGGGCTTTCGCATGGCGCCGCCATCTTCAGTGTCATCATTGTCGACGACTCCGCCCACGATGACATCATCTCTTGCACGCCTTCGCACGGCGCGGAGGTCTTCCGCGTCGCCGGCGGGACTCTGCACAGTGCCGCCATCTTCATCGTCGGCAGAGGATCCACCGACGACGCTGTCATCCTCGTCGCCGCCAGCTGCGCGACCTCCTCCTTGTCGGCCACTAATGTGGCCGTTCCGTGGTCGTCCACCTCGCCAGTGGCAGCGGCGTTCAACGCGTCGCCGCCACCTGACTCTCCCTCGCTGGCTGCGGGGACACTTGGCCTGGCGACCCTCCGCCATGTCCTCCCTCCACCCTCCCGTAATTTTTGGACTTATTTCCGTTCTTGTTTCCAGGGAACATCTGGAATCTGTTCCTTGAGGGGGGGGGTCCTGTGACGATCTGTCACTTCATTTCGGTTTGTTTCCATGTTTTTGTATTTACTTCCTGTCAGTGCTCTTATTTTGTTATATTTCCTGTTGGTTCCGCTGAGCACTGTTTTCTCCTCACCTGCCGGTGATTGGCAGCCGGTCCACACCTGCTGCCAATCAGCAGATGCCTATTTATGTTTTCACTCGAGCACTCCTCAGTGCTCGACGATAGACTATGTTAGGAACTGTTGTATGCAAGACTGCTACATTTCTCTGTTGTTTTATAATTAAAATAATCTTACCTGCTCATCCTCCTCCTGGTTCTTGCATCTTGGGGTCACACAAACGGCAGCCATACGAGTTCCTCACATGGAGCATACAATAGTGTTTATCAAGATAATGCCAATTAAAGGGGAACATTATCACCAGACCTATGTAAGCGTCAATATATACCTTGATGTTGCAGAAAAAGACCATATATTTTTTTAACCGATTTCCGAACTCTAAATGGGTGAATTTTGGCATATTAAATGCCTTTCTATTATTCGCTCTCAGAGTGATGACGTCACGTTGTGACGTCACATCGGGAAGCAATCCGCCATTTTCTCAAACACATTACAAACACAGAGTCAAAACAGCTCTGTTATTTTCCGTTTTTTTTTGACTGTTTTCCGTACCTTGGAGACATCATGCCTCGTCGGTGTGTTGTCGGCGGGTGTAACAACACGAACAGGGACGGATTCAAGTTGCACCTTTTTTTGTAGGTTAGAGTTAAAAATAAATCATGTCTTTACCTTCACGCCATGTCCAGTCCAACTTTACTTGCATATCGGGAAAACAAAACCCTCACAGTCCACGCCTTGTCAGAATGTCGCCAGCCTGACTTCCTGGCAACAATGGGCTTCAATAATACAAACATGATCGATAACAGGTGCGCGAGTGCAAAACGTGAAACAGGTGAAAATAATGGTCGCTATGGTGACAAAACAAACAAGAGTGCACAAAGAGTCCAAAAACCAAACTGAACATAACCAAAACAAAACATGATCACACATGGATGGCATCTGTTTGTCTCGAGAGACAATAGAGTTTTGCGCTCAAATGTCAATTCATGTGCAACGCCTGTTGTGACTATATAAGCCAATTCTTGACAGGCATGCTTTGTTGCAGTTCCTGCATACATATTGTATTGTTGGTTGATTCAGTGGGGGTGTGACTGTTCGCTTTCTACGTTCATGCTTCTCCTCCCACTGTCTTACTCTTAAGTCACTCTGATGTACGCCCTCCTTCACTAACTTCCTCCATTTCCCACGTTCAGCTGAAGAAACTTCCCAGTTTAATGGGTTGATGTCACTGGCCTTCATATCACGCTTACACACATCTTTAAAACGAAGGACGGGTCTTCCCACAGCCCTTGTTCCAGAGGCCAGTTCTCCGTACAGGATGTCTTTTGGAATGCGAGTGTCATCCATTCGACTTACATGGCCAAGCCATCTCAGACGTCGTTGTGTAAGGAGAGCGAAGATTATCTTCATTCCTGTTTTCTCGAGGATATCCTTATTCGGGATGCGATCCTGCCATTTGATTCCCAGAATCTGCCTTAGGCACCGAAGATGGAAGGAGTTCAAACGGCGCTCTTGGCGTGCATACGAGGTCCATGACTCGTTGTCATAAAGTAGAGTGCTGAGAACACAGGCTTGATAGATTTTCATTTTCGTGTTGATGGTTAGAAGTGTGTTCTCCCAAGCACGCTAGGAGAGTCTAGCCATCGTTGTAGATGCTTTGGCTAACTCCATCTTAGCAGACAGACCTGCCTGAACTCCTTTTGCCTGTTAAAGAAAGGAGACTGATCCAATGCAGCAGAGACATTCAATGCGTGCCACGCTGTCACGGCCCAGACGCACACCAGTGCGCAATCATCTGGGAGCCGCGCTGAGCGCACCTCCAAGCGCGTGGAGGTGCGATGTCCCTCGCACCCGCGGCGGCTCCACCCGGGCTTGCGCCCGAGGCTTGACCGCGCACCGCGGCGGCCATCCTACTCGTCGCGGCCTAGCCCTTGCGGCTCTCGCTGCCGGCGACGGCCGGGAAGGGGCCCGATGCTCCAGCGCCATCCATTTTCAGGGCTAGTTGATTCGGCAGGTGGGTTGTTACACACTCCTTAGCGGGTTCCGACTTCCATGGCCACCGTCCTGCTGTCTATATCAACCAACACCTTTTCTAGGGTCTGATGAGCGTCGGCATTGGGCGCTTTAACCCGGCGTTCGGTTCATCCCGCAGCGCCAGTTCTGCTTACCAAAAGTGGCCCACTCGGCTCACCAGGGTGAGCCCCACCCCTTTCGTGAGCGCACTGCGCGCGGAGTGACCCCTGTTACGCGCCCCCGGCAACGGGGGTGGCGGGCAGGTAAGCTGCGCGGGCGGAGCGCGCGGAGTGACCCCTGTTACGAGCCCCCGCGGGGGTGGCGGGCAGGTAAGCTGCTTACCTGCTGCGCGTGACGCCGGCCGCGGCGAAGGTGGACGAGGCAGGGTGTCGGTGCGGTTGGCGCGGTGGTGACCCTGGACGTGCGTCGGGCCCTTCTCGCGGATCACCTCAGCTACGGCTCCCGGTGGGGCCCTCTCGGGGGAAGGGGCCTCGGTCCCGGACCCCGGCGAGGCGTCCCTTCTCCGCTCCGTAAAAGTGTCCATCTCTTTTTTTTTCTTCTTCTGTTGTGGCATATGCTGCAGGTGCCTGCTCGTTTTTCGTATGTGGGTAACAACATTTAACTATGTATATATATTTCCGAATTGGTTTAACTGCCACCCGCCTGAATCTATTTAAAATCTAATTTTTTTAAATTTCAACCGCCCGACCCGACCCGCGGATAAAATCTCATTTTTTTTTATTTCAACCGCCCGACCCGCGGATAATCCGCGGACTCCGCGGTTGTGTCCGCAAAGCGCGCATCTCTACTTCATAGTGTTGGGTGTAATGGTGCTAGCCTATAGCTTTAGATAGCAAGTGTGACAATGCTGTATGTCAGCTGTTGTCGTGATTCCAAGATGCAGAAAAGGCATTCACTTAGGAACCAGGCAGCATGAAAATGTCAAAGGTCTAGCACAGGGGTTGGCAACCCAAAATGTTGAAAGAGCCATATTGGACCAAAAATACAAAAAAAAATCTGTCTGGAGCCGCAAAAAATTAAAAGCCATATTACATACAGATAGTGTGTCATGAAATATAAATTGAATTAAGAGGACTTAAAGGAAACTAAATGACCTCAAATATAGCTACAAATGAGGCATTATGATGCAATATGTACATATAGCTAGCCTTAATAGCATGTTAGCATCGATTAGCTTGCAGTCATGCAGTGACCAAATATGTCTGATTAGCACTCCAACAAGTCAATAACATCAACAAAACTCACCTTAAAAGTTTGGTGGACAGAATGAGACAGAAAAAGAAGTGGCATAAAACACGTCCTAGAAAGTTATACATGTAAACAAACTACGGTGAGTTCAAGGACCGCCAAAATTAGTAGGACAAAACGGCGCTCGCCAAATACTCGAATCAGTGAAGCATGTTTAATATAAACAGTGTGCTCTATAACAATTAGGGAGGTTTGTGTCATGTTTGTCCTCCTACAGAAACCATATTAAAACAAAACATAGATTGTTTTCCCCTCATCTTTTTCCATTTTTCATACATTTCTGAAAAAGCTCCAGAGAGCCACTAGGGCAGCGCTAAAGAGCCGTGGGTTGCCGACCCCTGGTCTCGCAGGAACTCTATGGCATCCACTAAATAATGAACCAGCAGTGGAGAGAACAAGGTGACTCTTAATAGAACCGATTAATAATGAGGTACAGGCATACTTGCCAACCTTGAGACCTCTGATTTCGGGGGGGGGGTTGGCGTGGTCGGGGTGGGGCGGGGGCGTGGTTGGGGGCGGGGCTAAGAGGGGAGGAGTATATTTACAGCTAGAATTCACCAAGTCAAGTATTTCATATATATATATATATATATATATATATATATATATATATATATATATATATATATATATATATATATATATATATATATAAAAGAAATACTTGACTTTCAGTGAATTCTAGCTATATATATATTTATTTTATTATATATATATATATATATATATATATATATACATATATATATATATATATATATATATACAGTATATAAATAAAAGAAATACTTTAATTTCAGTGTTCATTTATTTACACATATACACACACACAACACTCATCTACTCATTGTTGAGTTAAGGGTGGAATTGTCCATCCTTGTTCTATTATCTTTCACTATTTTTCTAACCATGCTGAACACCCTTTCGCAGGTACCCAGAAAGGTTTCAAGTACCACCAAAAAAACTGAATCTCTGAAGACAGTATACAAATCTGTGTTAAAGGTGTACAAATACTGTTTGTATAATAAGCATGTTATTTTTTTACAAATGAGGGTTAAGAGTTCAGTACTAAAAAAAAAAGAAAAGAATGTGGCTTAAGTACAGTTTTTTAATTGAGCTGCTGCATTTTTTGGTTGGGTTGTTTATTTATTTTGTAACTTCTACACATTTCTAAAAGGGGAGGAATGTAATAGAGTGATCTATGTTTGTCTGTTGCCATCTCCTGGTGAATGTTGGCTATAGCGTACTGGGGTTACTTTTTGGTTGGCCAACGATTTACGTGGTGTTGCGCACCTGACGTCACTCAGGTCCGCATGGAGCTGCGGGGGGCGTGGCTTCCAGCTCCGCCTGAATTTCGGGAGATTTTCGGGAGAACATTTGTTCCGGGAGATTTTCGGGAGAGGCGCTGAATTTTGGGAGTCTCCCGGAAAATCCGGGAGGGTTGGCAAGTATGGGTACAGTTATGCTGGCAGGACAAGGAAGACAAAGTAAAAGTGCTGTAAAACACTGAGCCCAAACAGGAAATACCGACAAAACAAGAGCACCATGACAGGAAGTTACACTCAACACAGGAAAATAACGAACATAGTCCAAACTGTCATGTGGGATCATGACATCTAGTCTGTTATTGTCAAAGAAAGAAAGCCTTGCTCCCCTCTTGGCCTCGAAGAAACCCTCTGTCCCTTTGTCCTCTGCTTCTTTTTTATGTATAGACTCCACTATCGACACTACTAAATTATTCACAACGTTTAACATTCACTTGCTGCAGCAACGCCTCAGCTTCACACTTCCTGAGGTTCTTTGGTAGCGCTTGGACTCAATGTTTTCTACACTCTAGACAACCTATTTTGACCTATCCAAATTTAACATTTTAGTGTTTGCGCAATTCCTCGACTTACAAGTCGATGCATCGTTTTACACATGACCATCGACGGGGCAGATTTAGGTTTCAGCATCGGGTGAGTCTGCATTAAGTACGGTGTTGATTTAGACAAGTGCTACCCTATGCATTGAAATTTTGAATATACTTCACGTCAGCTGTTGTCAAGACAGTGGTCTGTACACTCTGTAAAACTTCACTGGCTTGTTAAGGGAGCACAATCACAATGAACAAGCGCCTATAAAAGGAAACACAGCAGTTGTTGAAGATGTGCCCACAAAAAAGAACAATGCAGCTGGTTATAGATACAAAGGTGAGCTAGTTTGTACTGTTTATTAGGTCTTGAGAAGTACAATGACTGTCTTTGGATGTTAAACAGTTTTATCGGGGGGTTTAGGTTAGGGATGTCCGATAATGGCCTTTTGCCGATATCCGATATTCCGATATTGTCCAACTCTTTAATTACCGATACCGATATAAACCGATACCGATATATGCAGTCGTGGAATTAACACATTATTATGCCTAATTTGGACAACAAGGTATGGTGAAGATAAGGTACTTTAAAAAAAAAACTTAATAAAATAAGATAAATAAATTAAAAACATTTTCTTGAATAAAAAAGAAAGTAAAACAATATAAAAACAGTTACATAGAAACTAGCACCGTATTTTTCGGAGTATAAGTCGCACCGGAGTATAAGTCGCACCCGCCGAAAATGCATAATACAGAAGGAAAAAAACATGTATAAGTCGCATTTTTGGGGGAAATTTATTTGATAAAAGCCAACACCAAGAATCGACATTTGAAAGGCAATTTAAAATAAATAAAGAATAGTGAACAACAGGCTGAATAAGTGTACGTTATATGAGGCATAAATAACCAACTGGTATGTTAACGTAACATATTATGGTAAGAGTCATTCAGAGGTGGGTAGTAACGCGCTACATTTACTCCGTTACATCTACTTGAGTAACTTTTGGGATAAATTGTACTTCTAAGAGTAGTTTTAATGCAACATACTTTTACTTTTACTTAAGTATATTTGTAGAGAAGGAACGCTACTTTTACTCCGTTACTTTTATCTACATTCAGCTCGCTACTCGCTACTAATTTTTATCGATCTGTTAATGCACGCTTTGTTTGTTTTGGTCTGTCAGACAGACCTTCAAAGTGCCTGCCTTACTGGTGACGTTTCACTTCGTTCCACCAATCAGATGCAGTCACTGGTGACGTTGGACCAATCAAACAGAGCCAGGTGGTCACATGACCTGACTTAAACAAGTTGAAAAACTTATTCGGGTGTTACCATTTAGTGGTCAATTGTACGGAATATGTACTGTACTGTGCAATCTACTAATAAAAGTTCCAATCAATCAATCAAAAGTGTGAGGGAAAAAAGATACTTGTTTTATTTCAACCGTACCAACAAAAGCCTCAAGACTGACCGCACATGAGGACGTTCCTGTCTTCACAATAAAAGTGCCGCGCCATCGCGCCTGCGCTTTCAAAACAAGAGTCTCCGAAAGCCAGCGCAAACAAGCTAGCAAGCTACGGAGTTTGACGCCAATATATTTCTTGTAAAGTGTATAAAAACGAATATGGAAGCTGGACAAATAGGATGCCAAAAACCCACCACTTTCATGTGGTATTAGACAGAAAGGAGGAACTTTTCTTCTCCTCCATTTGAAAACGTGGACGTTATCATCACGACTGTCTGATTACAATCAACGCAAGTCATCAGAATCAGGTAATACACCAACTTATATTCTTGTCTTCATGAAAGAAAGGAATCTATATGTGTTAAACATGCATGTATATTCATTAAAACACCTTTAACATGTAAACAAAAACAGCAAAATAAATACTTATAAATTATATACTGTATATATCAATGTATATGTATGTATATATATATATATATGATATGAGTGTGTATGTTACTCATCAGTTACTCAGTACTTGAGTAGTTTTTTCACAACATACTTTTTACTTTTACTCAAGTAAATATTTGGGTGACTACTCCTTACTTTTACTTGAGTAATAAATCTCTAAAGTAACAGTACTCTTACTTGAGTACAATTTCTGGCTACTCTACCCACCTCTGGAGTCATTCAAATAACTATAACATACAGAACATGCTATACGTTTACCAAACAATCTGTCACCCCTAATCGCTAAATCCCATGAAATCTTATACGTCTAGTCTCTTACGTGAATGAGATAAATAATATTATTTGATATTTTACGGTAATGTGTTAATCATTTCACACATAAGTCGCTCCTGAGTATAAGTCGCAGCCCCCGGCCAAACTATGAAAAAAACTGCGACTTATAGTCCGAAAAATACGGTAATTATTGAAAATTAGTCAAATTAACTGTTAAAGGTTAGTACTATTAGTGGAGCAGCAGCACGCACAATCATGTGTGCTTACGGACTGTATCCCTTGCAGACTGTATTGATGTATATTGATATATAATGTATGAAACAGAATATTAATAACAGAAAGGAACAACCCTTTAGTGCTACATTATACACCCCCGCTACCACCAAAACCCCCCCCCCCCCAACCCCGCCCACCTCAACCGACGCATGGAGGGGGGAGGGGAGTTGGGGGGGGGTTAGGGGGGGGGGGGGGGGGCGGCGGGGTTTGGTGGTAGCGGGGGTGTATAATGTAGCCCGGAAGAGTTAGTGCTGCATGGGATTCTGGGTATTTGTTATGTTGTGTTACGGTGGGGATGTTGTCCAGAAATGTGTTTGTCATTCTTGTTTGGTGTGGGTTCACAGTGTGGCGCATATTAGTAACAGTGTTAAAGTTGGGGGAGGGAGGTTTTTTGGGTTGGTGCACTAATTGTACGTGTATCTTGTTTTTTATGCTGATTTAATTTAAAAAAAAAAAACGATACCGATAATAAAAAAAACGATACCGATAATTTCCGATATTACATTTTAACGCATTTATCGGCCGATAATATTGGCAGGCCGATATTATCGGACATCTCTAGTTTAGATTAGTTTACTCTTCGAAAAATGTGCCGAAAGTTGAGGCGTTGTATAAAATGAGTTGTTAGTTGCAGCACTAAAACAACTATGCAGAGTATAAGGCAGGGGTCGGCAACCTTTACCACTCAAAGAGCCATTTTGACCTGTTTCACAAATTCAAGAAAACAATGGGAGCCACAAAACTCTTTTTAAATTTAAAATGAAATAACACTGCATGCAGTTTTTTTTTTGATTTGTGCTATGTATAAACCAGACACGCGGCGCGCGAGACGTTATTTCGCGAGTTCTGTATGAATGGCGCTTGACAGCGTCATACTTGCCAACCCTCCCAATTTTTCCAGGAGACTCCCGAAATTCAGGGCAAGTATTCTCTCGAATGTCTGCTGATTTTCACCAAAACGACAATAATAAGGGCCTGCCGTGATGGCACTGTCTTTAGCGCCCTCTACAGGCTGTATAAACAGCGTGCCAGCCCAGTTACATGTTGTATGCGGCTTCTGCAGACACATATAAGTGACTGCAATGCATACTTAGTCAACAGCCATACAGGTTACACTGAGGGTGGCCGTATAAACAACTTTAACACTCTTACTAATATGCGCCACACTGTGAACCCACACCAAACAAGAATGACAAACACATTTCTGGACAACATCCCCACCGTAACACAACATAACAAATACCCAGAATCCCATGCAGCACTAACTCTTCCGGGCTACATTATACACCCCCGCTACCACCAAACCCCGCCCCCCCCCCCAACCCCGCCCACCTCAACCGACGCACGGAGGGGGGAGGTGTATAATGTAGCCCGGAAGAGTTAGTGCTGCATGGGATTCTGGGTATTTGTTCTGTTATGTTTATACTCCAAAGACATGCACCTGGGGATACGTTGATTGGCAACACTAAAATTGGCCCTAGTGTGTGGATGTGAGTGTGAATGTTGTCTGTCTATCTGTGTTGGCCCTGCGATGAGGTGGCGACTTGTCCAGGGTGTACCCCGCCTTCCGCCCGATTGTAGCTGAGATAGGCTCCAGCGCCCCCAGCGACCCCAAAGGGAATAAGCGGTAGAAAATGGATGGATGGATGGATGTTTATGTTGTGTTAAGGTATGGATGTTCTCCAGAAATGTGTTTGTCATTCTTGTTTGGTGTGGGTTCACAGTGTGGTGCATATTAGTAACAGTGTTAAAGTTGTTATATACGGCCACCCTCAGTGTGACCTGTATGGCTGTTGACCAAGTATGCGTTGCAGTCACGTAAGTGTGAAGGGCAGAGCCTGCATACAACATGTGACTGGGCCGGTGCGCAGATAGTGTAAAATCGCAACTCTAAGGGCACGCCCTCAATATTGTTGCCCCGGGAGATTTTCGGGAGAGGCACTGAAATTCGGAAGTCTCCAGGAAGAATCGGGAGGGTCAGCAAGTATGCAGCTGAGCGCATCAGAGTGATCAAAGAGCCGCATGCGGCTCCGGAGCCGCGGGTTGCCGACCCCTGGTATAAGGCTATGTCTAAGCCGGATAACCCCTTAAACGAATAATTATGTAGCCTAAGCCTCGTTTCAGCCACACTAATCTATCGTTCAAGGTCCCCCTCCTCGGACAATTTTTTTTACACGGGTAAGTGCGCCGTGTATTTCTTGAATCTCCGGCTCTTAGCTTTGTATGGACTCATTGATCGTTTACAAACTGAGTTCGGAGAGGAAGTGAAGTCAGAAAGACCGCACCACAGCCAGCTTCATAACAACCGGAGCTAACCACTGGAAAGATGGAGGCGAGTCATCCAGACATGCCCGTGTTTCTCAGACGCTTGTGGAAATCACACAAGTGAAAGAAACACGCGATTGCAGCTATTTCGGATACTACACATCTCAGACGGCAAGAGAACTTTCGAATGTCCAGGTCAGCTGTGATTCTACTTAGTTAAAAACGTTGTCTCTTCCTCCAGTGGATGTGATTAAAAAAAGGTAGCGTGTGTTTTGTATTACCTGTCCGTCGAGTGCAGACTACTGAAAACATTGAATGCATTTGGACTGGCAAAGCAGACTGAATCAGTTATTGTTATGTATGTCGCGGACTCAACGTCTAGGTCCAGAGTATATAAAGTCCCCAAAAAGAAATGGACAATGAAGGTAATTACAGTTGGTACAAAATGCGGCTGCTAGACTTTTGACAAGAACAAGAAAGTTTGATCATATTACGCCTATACTGGCTCACCTGCACTGGCTTCCTGTGCACTTAAGATGTGACTTTAAGGTTTTACTACTTACGTATAAAATACTACACGGTCTAGCTCCGTCCTATCTTGTCGATTGCATTGTACCATATGTCCCGGCAAGAAATCTGCGTTCAAAGAACTCCGGCTTATTAGTGATTCCCAGAGCCCAAAAAAAGTCTGCGGGCTATAGAGCGTTTTCTATTGGGGCTCCAGTACTATGGAATGCCCTCCCGGTAACAATTAGAGATGCTACCTCAGTAGAAGCATTTAAGTCCCATCTTAAAACTCATTTGTATACTCTAGCCTTTAAATAGCCCCCCTGTTAGACCAGTTGATCTGCCGTTTCTTTTCTTTTCTCCTCTGCTCCCCTTTTCCTTGAGGGGGGGGGGGGGCACAGGTCCGGTGGCCGTGGATGAAGTGCTGGCTGTCCAGAGTCGGGACCCGGGGTGGACCGCTCGCCTGTGCATCGACTGGGAACATCTCTATGCTGCTGACCCGATGGTGTCCTGCTGGCCCCACTATGGACTGGACTCTTACTCTTATGTTGGATCCACTATGGACTGGACTCTCACAATATTATGTCAGACCCACTCGACATCCATTGCTTTCGGTCTCCCCTAGAGGGGGGGGGTTACCCACATATGCGGTCCTCTCCAAGGTTTCTCATAGTCATTCACATCGACGTCCCACTGGGGTGAGTTTTTCCTTGCCCGTATGTGGGTTTTGTACCGAGGATGTCGTTGTGGCTTGTGCAGCCCTTTGAGACACTTGTGATTTAGGGCTATATAAATAAAGATTGATTGATTGATTGAAGGTATAGGCAAAAGAGTGAGGAGTGTCCTGACCAGATATCTAGATCACTAGATTGATTGTTGTAAAAGGTTCTTTGTCACATTTTATACTTTTACATGTGATGGCTCAGGTGTGACAATAGGGCCCCACAGCACACTGGATTCCAAGTCATTTTTAAAACCACAACACTGGATATTGTTCAGATAAGTTACATTTAAGAACCTGCACACAAAGCAATACTGGAGGTGACTATGACGTGTGCATTTCCTGCGCATGCGTACAAGGCGGTTCTACAGTTATAACGTGATTGGGCAGGCACGCTGTTTATATTGTGGGAAAGCGGACTTGAAAACAGGCTGTCGACACATCACTCAGGTCCGCCTGAATTTCGGGAGATTTTCGGGAGAAAATTTGTCCCGGGAGGTTTTCGGAAGAGTCTCCCGGAAAATCCGGGAGGGTTGGCAAGTATGAGTGTGTATTTGGATCATTTTGTATTATTTTGTAAGGGTGTATTTCAACAGCCACTCATATAGATGACCACAATTATATTCTCCACATGACTTTGCTCAAATACTAAAATAAATGCTTTATTCACCAGCCCACACAGCGTCCAACCGCTTCAGATTTAGGCACACAAACCTTTTCTAAATCATCAAATTGAACGGAACACATTTCATTTGCAATTACAGCGGCTCTAGTTTAGGTTTTTTTCGTTCCGGATGACTGATGAAAACCAATATTTAGCGGGTCTCCTTGAGGACAAAGATAAATGACTAGGTTTAGTTAGGTCTTGATGAAAGACCCCTTTTGGGTACAGAGCAAAAATAAGGAGCACACGAGTTCATCGCATCATTACCCTTGCAAAGTTCAGAGGTTTTTAGTATGCAATAGGCCTCAGGTGCTATAGGAGAAACACTATTTCAATCGTAAGCGTCCCGTCCGGCTTCGGATGACAAACCAATAGAGATGCAGTGATTCATTCCCCCTGCTAGTCTTCAATCAATATCACAGGCAGCAAGAGAGGCAGCAGAGTCTCCGTTTCCTCTTTAAATCAAAGTCTCTATACGGGGAGGCAAGACAAGCCCTCCATCCTTTATCACAGGGGACAGACAAGCTCAAGGAATCCCTCAAGGCAAATTGTAGGCTCCTACCAGGTTGTCTCGCAGCTACATTGTGTCTTTGTAGCGTGTGGTGGAGGTGTATGCGTTTGTCTGTTTGGTCACGGTGCTTTGACATGGACTGGTGGGAGGGTGAAGGATGGGGGAGGCTTTGATTATTTATCGTGAAAAAATATATTTGGGGGTCTGGGACTGACTAAATTAGTATGTGAACATGTGTGGAGAGCAGACTAAAGGGATTTCGGCTGAAGTCCTAAGTTCACATTCTGGATAAGACAACGTAAGACTTTATCGATCCAACTTTGGGGGAATTAACTTGTTGGAGTAGTCCAACAAAGGTTAGATTGGGTCGGTCGGTTTATTGATCCTGGAAGAAATTCTGGGGAAAAGAACATTTTAGACAATTAAAAAGTATACTAAAATGTTAAAGGGGAACATTATCACAATTTCAGAAGGGTTAAAACCATTAAAAATCAGTTCCCAGTGGCTTATTTTATTTTTCGAAGTTTTTTTCCAAATTTTACCCATCACGCAATATCCCTAAAAAAAAGCTTCAAAGTGCCTGATTTTAACCATCGTTATATACACCCGTCCATTTTCCTGTGACGTCACATAGTGATGCCAACTCAAACAAACATGGCGCATAGAACAGCAAGCTATAGCGACATTAGCTCGGATTCAGACTCGGATTTCAGCGGCTTAAGCGATTCAACAGATTACGAATGTATTGAAACGGATGGCTGTAGTGTGGAGGCAGGTAGCGAAAACGAAATTGAAGAAGAAACTGAAGCTATTGAGCCATATCGGTTTGAACCGTATGCAAGCGAAACCGACGAAAACGACACGACAGCCAGCGACACGGGAGAAAGCGAGGACGAATTCGGCGATCGCCTTCTAAGCAACGATTGGTATGTGTTTGTTTGGCATTAAAGGAAACTAACAACTATGAACTAGGTTTACAGCATATGAAATACATTTGGCAACAACATGCACTTTGAGAGTGCAGACAGCCATATTTTCATATATTAATATATTCTGTAGACATACCCTCATCCGCGCTCTTTTCCTGAAAGCTGATCTGTCCAGTTTTGGAGTTGATGTCAGCAGGCCAGGGAAGCTAGGGTCGATATTCTTCTCTTGATCATCTTCGGTGGCATAAGGGACGGTGTGAGCCAAGACATCCAGGGGGTTTAGCTCGCTTGTCTGCGGGAACAAACTGCCGCCATTGCTTGCCGTGCTACCGAGGTCCTTTGTCCCTGAATTGCTCACACACTCCGGCAGATTCAATGGGGGTCTGGCGGCAGATTTCTTTGACTTTATCGTTGGAAATGCATCTGCTTTGAGTGTCGCAGGATATCCACACATTCTTGCCATCTCTGTGGTAGCATAGCTTTCGTCGGTAAAGTGTGCGGAACAATTTCTTGCCACTTTGGCATCTTTGGGCCACTGGTGCAACTTGAATCCGTCCCTGTTGGTGTTGTTACACCCTCCGACAACACACCGACGAGGCATGATGTCTCCAAGGTACGGAAAACAGTCGAAAAAACGGAAAATACCAGAGCTGATTTGACTCGGTGTTTGTAATGTGTTTGAGAAAATGGCGGATTGCTTCCCGATGTGAGGTCACGCTCCGAGAGCGAATAATAGAAAGGCGTTTAATTCGCCAATATTCACCCATCTAGAGTTCGGAAATCGGTTAAAAAATTATATGGTCTTTTTCTGCAACATCAAGGTATATATTGACGCTTACATAGGTCTGGTGATAATGTTCCCCTTTAAGTAACACACAGGAAGTATAGAAACTAGACATTCTTTGGCCTTCAGTAGTGATTTAACAAACTTAATCCACCTCCTAATAGCAACTCTATCATGTGATGTTTATACAAACCATCAATGATACACAAAATACAATATAACAAGGCATAGCATGACAGAGAGAGAAGCATTTATTTGTAAATTAAATCCATAAATCAAATCTGATGCATTGAGGCTGAACCAAGTTTGAACTAGGCCATACTTGCCAACCCTCCCGGATTTTCCGGGAGGCTCCCGAAATTCAGCGCCTCTCCCGAAAACCTCCCGGGACAAATTTTCTCCTGAAAATAATCCCGAAATTCAGGCGGAGCTGGAAGCCACGCCCCCTCCAGCTCCATGCGGACCTGAGTGACGTGTCAACAGCCTGTATTCACGTCCGCTTTCCCACAATATAAACAGCGTGCCTGCCCAAACACGTTATAACTGTAGAATGATCGAGGGCGAGTTCTTGGTTTCTTATGTGGGTTTATTGTTAGGCAGTTTCATTAACGTCCTCCCAGCGTGGCAACAACACACAACAACAGCAGTCATGTTTTATTCTACCGTAAAGCAGTTCGTCTGCCGTAAACAGCAATGTTGTTGTACTATATTGAGTTGGAGGCAATAAACAGGCGAGGTGATGAAGTACGTCTCTTTACTGTAGACTTCAGAACAGACTCCCACACTTGACGTCAGGTGCGCAACACCACGTAAATCGTTGGCCAACCAAAAGGTAACCCCAGTACGCTATAGCCAACATTCACCAGGAGATGGCAACAGACAAACATAGATCACTCTATTACATTCCTCCCCTTTTAGAAATGTAGAAGTTACTCAAAATAAATAAACAACCCAACCAAAAAATGCAACAGCTCAATTAAAAAACTGTACTTAAGCCACATTCTTTTTTTCTTTTTTTTTAGTACTGAACTCTTAACCCTCATTTGTAAACAATAACATGCTTATTATACAAACAGTATTTGTACACCTTTAACACAGATTTTTATACTGTCTTCAGAGATTCAGTTTTGTTGGTGGTACTCGAAACCTTTCTGGGTACCTGCGAAAGGGTGTTCAGCATGGTTAGAAAAATAGTGACAGAGAATAGAACAAGGATGGACAATTCAACCCTTAACTCAACAATGAGTAGATGAGTGTTATGTGTGTGTATATATGTAAATAAATGAACACTGAAATTCAAGTATTTCTTTTATTTATATATATATATATATATAATAAAATAAATATATATATAGCTAGAATTCACTGAAAGTCAAGTATTTCTTTTATATATATATATATATATATATATATATATATATATATACATATATATATATATATATATATATATATATATATATATATATATATATATATATATATATATATATATATATATATATTTATATATAAGAAATACTTGACTTGGGAAATTCTAGCTGTAAATATACTCCTCCCCTCTTAGCCACGCCCCCGCCCCACCCCACTATGGATAAATGTACACAGATAAGCCATGTAACAGGTAAAACACTCATTTGTTAAAGTTAAAGTTAAAGTACCACTGATAGTCACACACACTAGGTGTGGTGAAATTACCCTCTGCATTAGACCCATCCCCTTGTTCCACCCCCTGGGAGGTGAGGGGAGCAGTGAGCAGCAGTGGTGGCCTTGCTCGGGAATCATTTTGGTGATTTAACCCCCAATTCCAAGCCTTGATGCTGAGTGCCAAGCAGGGAGGTAACGGGTCCCGTTTTGTTACAAAATTCAGTCATTTTACATGCAGTAGTTGACGTTAGATGAGCGGTCTAAACTCAGCTAATATTTTGTCATTGTTCACTGCCATGGTTCTATTGTGCACATAACCATGTTGTGTGTTGTTCTTAGATAGCATTCATCCATGCAGTTAAGAGCGAGTAACTCATCGGGGTCAAATTAAATGACTGTCAGAGTTTTACCCATGTTTGGGGTTGTGACCGCCATTTTAGTTAGTTGCTGAATCTACGTTTGTACAAGCTTACGACTACATTTCGTAATAAACTGTGCACACGTTTTTGTGTCAAAGATAACTCAATGTCTTGCTTTCACTTTACAAACGCAACACTGAGCATTAGGGATGATGTTTGATAAGAAATTATCGAGTTTGAGCCCATTATCGAATCCTGTTATCGAACCGATTCCTTATCGATTCTCTTATCGAATCCAGATAGGTTGTTGTATTTTTTTTTTTGTTTTTTTTTTTTTTGTCATAAAAACATACAATCATGTTTGCTTACGGACTGTATCCCTGCAGACTGTATTGATATATATTGATATATAATGTAGGAACCAGAATATTAATAACAGAAAGAAACAACCCTTTTGTGTGAATGAGTGTGAATGAGTGTAAATGGGGGAGGGAGGTTTTTTGGGTTGGTGCAATAATTGTAAGTATATATTGTGTTTTTTATGTTGATTTAATAAAAAAAATTAAATAAATAAAAAACATTTATTTTTATTTTTTAATTTCTTGTGCGGCCCGGTACCAATCGATCCACGTACCGGTACCGGGCCACGGCCCGGTGGTTGGGGACCACTGGTGTAGGCTACAAGATACTGTTAACGTTATCAGACACATACAAAAAGGCTAACGTTAACGTTACCGTTAGCCACTGACTATGCTTAGGTAACGTTAGTCGAGCTAACATTACTGCAATCCTGGATTGACATACGAGGTAACCTTATTTTAGCCTAAAGGCTACGAGTGAGCAGATATGGAAATTAACCGGCAACAGTTAACGTTTGTTACTCACCAGCACTATCACTGGAATTGGCGCTGCAGGTTGAAGCACAGGAAGAGGGGCGCGCTTCGCCGCTGCTTCTCCACGACACCTTTCTCGAACGTTCAAGTTATGTGCAGTCTGAACATGTTTCATCATGCTTGTTGTACTTCCCCCCTTACATGAGAGCCAAGCCTGGCAATAATTGCAGATAGCCGTTTCCTCGTCGTATTTTTTTGTAAAATGAAGCCATGCCTTGAGGCGTTTTTTCCGGTCCATTGTTGTTGCTGCTTTCTGTATCTGCCACCTAATGACTGAGCTACGTCATTTCCTGGGACGTGCCACAGGGCATTTCCTGTGGGACGGGATTTGTTCCCAGGGATTCGAATAAAGAACCAACTCTTTTTCTTTACTATAGTGGCCTCGATAGCGGGAACCGGTTCTCAAAAAGGGATTCGAGTCCATGGAATCGGTTCTTTTCTTATCGAACAACCAAGAGAACCGGTTTCGAACATCATCCCTACTGAGCATTACTTCCAGAGGTGGGTAGTAACGCGCTACATTTACTCCGTTACATCTACTTGAGTAACTTTTGGGATAAATTGTACTTCTAAGAGTAGTTTTAATGCAACATACTTTTACTTTTACTTGAGTATATTTATAGAGAAGAAACGCTACTTTTACTCCGCTACTTTTATCTACATTCAGCTCGCTACTCGCTACTAATTTTTATCGATCTGTTAATGCACGCTTTGTTTGTTTTGGTCTGTCAGACAGACCTTCATAGTGCCTGCGTTTCAACAAATACAGTCACTGGTGACGTTCACTGCGTTCCACCAATCAGATGCAGTCACTGGTGACGTTGGACCAATCAAACAGAGCCAGGGGTCACATGACCTGACTTAAACAAGTTGAAAAACTTATTGGGGTGTTACCATTTAGTGGTCAATTGTAGGGAATATGTACTGTACTGTGCAATCTACTAATACAAGTTCCAATCAATCAATCAAAAGTGTGAAGGAAAAAAGACAATTTTTTTATTTCAACCGTACATCCCGTCAAAAGCCTAAAGACTGACTGCACAGTTCCCGTCTTCACAATAAAAGTGCCGCTCCATCGCGCCTGCGCTTTCAAAATAAGAGTCTCCGAAAGCCTGCGCAAACAAGCGAGCAAGCTACGGAGTTTGCCGCCAATGTATTTCTTGTAAAGTGTATAAAAACGAATATGGAAGCTGGACAAATAAGATGCCAAACACCAACCACTTTCATGTGGTATTAGACAGAAAGGAGGAACTTTTTTTCTCCTCCATTTGAAAACGTGGATGTTATCAGCACTATACTGTCTGATTACAATCAATGCAAGTCATCAGAATCAGGTAATACACCAACTTATATTCTTGTCTTCATGAAAGAAAGGAATCTATATGTTAAACATGCATGTATATTCATTAAAACACATTTAACATGTAAACAAAAACGGCAAAAAAATAAATATAAATTATATACTGTATATATCAATGTATGTATATATATATAGCCATCCATCCATTTTCTACCGCTTATTCCCTTTGGGGTCGCGGGGGGCGCTGGAGCCTATCTCAGCTACAATCGGGCGGAAGGCGGGGTACACCCTGGACAAGTCGCCACCTCATCGCATATATATATATGTGTGTGTGTGTATATATATATATATATATATATATATATATATGATATGTGTGTGTATGTTACTCATCAGTTACTCAGTACTTGAGTAGTTTTTTCACAACATACTTTTTACTTTTACTCATGTAAATATTTGGGTGACTACTCCTTACTTTTACTTGAGTAATAAATCTCTAAAGTAACAGTACTCTTACTTGAGTACAATTTCTGGCTACTCTGCCCACCTCTGATTACTTCCAGCTCCAACAACGCTACCACTACTGCACACAGGAAAATGTGTGGAAGAGAATTGCAAGTAAGTCTCTTCTGCTTGTACCAAAACGAAGATTGTGGATGACTAACAAGAGACTTACTGTCAAATAAACGCGCTCAAGTGCTGAGTGCGATGCACAGAGTGAGACCTCTGTATCCAGTTTAAAAGCCAGAGACGAAAAAAGAAACACACGGACATAGTAATTTATCAATGACAGCAAAGTTATTAAGCTCATTTTCATTTATCGTTCCATGAATTGACTTATTGACTATTGGTGCCGGCCTATAACTGTATGATTTTTTTTTTTATTGCCTCTGGACATCGGATTTAATGCTTTGTTTTTGCCTTTAACGGCTTTAGTTTTTCGCAAAATCCATTTAATGACTTTCAATGTTTTTATAATGACCCGCAGAAACCCTGAGAGAGTTTACAACAAAGTGCAAACACCTGGTAACGTAAAATACAGACAAGACTTTGCAGAAAACCTAAAAAAAAACCCACCTCTCTTATTGTGGCATCTCATTCTTTGCACTGATCAAACCAAGATCAATTTATATAAGCATAATACAAACCCCGTTTCCATATGAGTTGGGAAATTGTGTTAGATGTAAATATAAACGGAATACAATGATTTGCAAATCCTTTTCAACCCATATTCAATTGAATGCACTACAAAGACAACATATTTGATGTTCAAACTCATAAACTTTGTTTTTTTTTTTGCAAATAATAATCAACTTAGAACTTCATGGCTGCAACACGTGCCAAAGTAGTTGGGAAAGGGCATGTTCACCACTGTGTTACATCACCTTTTCTTTTAACAACACTCAATAAACGATTGGGAACTGAGGAAATTTAATTGTTGAAGCTTTGAAAGTGGAATTCTATCCCATTCTTGTTTTATGTAGAGCTTCAGTCGTTCAACAGTCCGGGGTCTCCGCTGTCGTATTTTACGCTTCATAATGCGCCACACATTTTCGATGGGAGACAGGTCTGGACTGCAGGGGGAACAGGAAAGTACCCGCACTCTTTTTTTTACGAAGCCACGCTGTTGTCGCCATTGTCCTGCTGAAATAAGCAGGGGCGTCCATGAAAAAGACGGCGCTTAGATGGCAGCATATGTTGTTCCAAAACCTGTATGTACCTTTCAGCATTAATGGTGCCTTCACAGATGTGTAAGTTACCCATGCTTTGGGCTCTAATACACCCCCATACCATCACACATGCTGGCTTTTGAACTTTGCGTCGATAACAGTCTGGATGGTTCGCTTCCCCTTTGGTCCGGATGACACGATGTCGTTGATAAATGGCTTTCTCTTCGCATAGTAGAGCTTTAACTTGCACTTACAGATGTAGCGACCAACTGTATTTAGTGACAGTGGTTTTCTGAAGTGCTCCTGAGCCCATGTGGTGATATCCTTTAGAGATTGATGTCGGTTTTTGATACAGTGCCGTCTGAGGGATCGAAGGTCACGGTCATTCAATGTTGGTTTTACATGGAGTGATTTCTCCAGATTCTCTGAACATTTTGATGATATTATGGACCGTAGATGTTAAAATCCCTAAATTTCTTGCAATTGCACTTTGAGACGTGTTGACAGCCTGTTGTACATGCATATGTGACCCACCCATAATGTGTCACATTTTTGTGTTAATTTATTTATTTTATTTTGTGGTTTG
This sequence comes from Nerophis lumbriciformis, assembly GCF_033978685.3. Lineage (NCBI taxonomy): Eukaryota > Metazoa > Chordata > Actinopteri > Syngnathiformes > Syngnathidae > Nerophis > Nerophis lumbriciformis. The sequence continues at coordinate 3,374,078 of NC_084582.2, read as the reverse complement.
AATTCGTTTTTGGAGCTGTCATTACACATTTATCAGTATTCACATTGGTCAGTAGGGCGTTTCTTCCCAATTGAATGCTATCACCTGCAGACCGGAAGTGTCTTGTCATTCTGATGAGCGCAACCAGTCTGTGAACAATTGAAACGTCCTGTGTGCTTTTTCCTCCTGTATAACAGGTTAGTTTTGGTGAATCAACTCACTGAATAATATCCATGTGATCTTTATAAGTTTAAGTACACATTCTGATGGTGGAGCCTAACTCTAAAGTGTTTGTGAGTTGTAGTTTGTATTTGTGAATGAATCCAGTGCACAGCTGCAGTAATCAATACAAAAAGGCGACGTGAGTGCGCAATGTTTATATAGGAACTTCTGATCCTAATTCAGACTCCCAAATTAGAGCTCCCGTTTTCTTATTGATTTTATAATGTATATTTGTATGATGTGTGTGTTCTGAAATAGTGACAGAGAATAGAACAAGGATGGACAATTCAACCCTTAACTCAACAATGAGTAGATGAGTGTTATGTGTGTGTTAGAGATGCGCGGTTTGCGGGCACAACCGCGGAGTCCGCGGATTATCCGCGGATCGGGCGGATGAAATAAAAAAAAATTAGATTTTATCCGCGGGTCGGGTCGGGTCGGGTGGTTCAAATTATTAAAAAAAATTAGATTTTAAATAGGTTCAGGCGGGTGGCAGTTAAACCAATTCGGAAATATACATACATAGTTAAATGTTGTTACCCACATACGAAAAACGAGCAGGCACCTGCTGCATATGCCACAACAGAAGAAAAAAAAAAAAAAGAGATGGACACTTTTACGGAGCGGAGAAGGGACGCCTCGCCGGGGTCCGGGACCGAGGCCCCTTCCCCCGAGAGGGCCCCACCGGGAGCCGTAGCTGAGGCGATCCGCGAGAAGGGCCCGACGCACGTCCAGGGTCACCACCGCGCCCACCGCACCGACACCCCGCCTCGTCCGCCTTCGCCGCGGCCGGCGTCACGCGCAGCAGGTAAGCAGCTTACCTGCCCGCCACCCCCGTGGCCGGGGGCTCGTAACAGGGGTCACTCCGCGCGCTCCGCCCGCGCAGCTTACCTGCCCGCCACCCCTGTTGCCGGGGGCGCGTAACAGGGGTCACTCCGCGCGCAGTGTGCTCACGAAAGGGGTGGGGCTCACCCTGGTTGATATAGACAGCAGCTAGGACGGTGGCCATGGAAGTTGGAACCCGCTAAGGAGTGTGTAACAACCCACCTGCCGAATCAACTAGCCCTGAAAATGGATGGCGCTGGAGCGTCGGGCCCCTATACCCGGCCGTCGCCGGCAGCGAGACGCGCTTGGAGGTGCGCTCAGCGCGGCTCCCATATGATTGCGCACTGGTGTGCGTCTGGGTCGTGACAGCGTGGCACGCGAATGTCTGTACTGCATTGGATCAGTCTCCTTTCTTTAACAGGCAAAAGCTTTATAACCTCACTAATGCCTTGCATCGTCTATATTAGATATATAACAACGGGCGGGTGCGGGCGGATGGCGGGCGGATGCGGTTCTGATCAAATGTTAGATCGGGTGGATTGCGGATGGTTGACGACTTTCTGATGCGGTTGCGGATGAAATAATTGCCTATCCGCGCATCTCTAGTGTGTGTTTATGTGTAAATAAATGAACACTGAAATTCAAGTATTTCTTTTATTTATGTATATATATATATATATATATATATATATATATATATATATATATATATATATATAATAAAATATATATGTATATATATATATATATATATATATATATGTATATATATATAGCTAGAATTCACTGAAAGTCAAGTATTTCTTACATATATATATATATATATATATAATATATATATATATATCTTAACCACGCCCCCAATCACGCCCCCTGCCCCACCCCGACCACACCCCCGCCCCCCACACCCACCTCCCGAAATCGGAGGTCTCAAGGTTGGCAAGTATGAATACAATAAAGTCCCATATAAAATTATGTTTCTAGCAATACTTTAATTTTGCCTTTGAAAGTAACACTCCAATGTCCATTAGTGGAGCTGTACACATAAGCATAATAGATAAGAAAAAGTAACAACTTGTGATTCAAAGCATATGACATCATGTGTCAAACATGGTGGAGGCATTCAGCATGAGCATTCTTTCATCTTACCGCTGCTGTGTGTAAACATGCATAACTGAGAACTGAAATGTCGCGCCCGTCTTCATAATCCCAAAGATAAATATTACATGGGTTTAGCAGCATGGGGGGAAACAAAACTTTACTATATCCATTTAAAGACACTAACTTTAACAAGTGTGTAGCCAACACCCAAGCTCTCCATCAATATAACTGATTTACTGTCCTCCGCCTCCTGCTGCCTTTTGTCTGAGAGATGAATGGCTTCCGACCAGCGCTATGGGTAGTGGGAGTGAGCAGAGGTGTGGACTCGAGTCACATGACTTGGACTCGAGTCAGACTCGAGTCATGAATTTGATGACTTTAGACTCGACTTGACAAAATGTAAAAAGACTTGCAACTCGACTTCGACTTTAACATCAATGACTTGTGACTTCACTTGGACTTGAGCCTTTTGAATTGACATGACTTGCTACTTTCCCCAAAACCCAAAGATGAAAAAGTTATTCGGGAGCGCTCCGTATTTTTCATTGTGTACTTGTCTATCAGCGTTGCGTGTGTCAGCTGGTGTGGTCTCAGTACAACAGCCAATCAAATTAGATCTACTTTGTTTTCATCACACAGCCTTCATCCAATCAAATTGCAGGACAACCAACGAAGAAGACATGTCCAAACCACACGCCAGTGAACAAAAAATGATACCTAAAATAACTTTGTTTGGGTATAGAAATTACGAGGTGGTCAACACAAAACGGTTTGCAGTATGCAACACATGCGGTTCGAAAATGACTGATGGAGAGGCAACAACTTCCAACTTCGTCCGGCATTTGAAGTTGCACAAAGAACGGTAAGTTTTGAATGAAAGATAACGTTTATTGGCTAAGTAACGTGACTTTTATTTGCTGTGTAGTTAAATCAGTGAGGCTGTAAACTCACTGCTAACGTTATAACGTTATTGCAAACACGGGAATCTGTTGCAGTTCACTACCTTATTCATACTTTTTGTTCAGTGATTTTTTTTAAGCAGGGTTACGTTAGTCAATATATCACACGTAACGTTAGACGGCGGTCAGCAGCACCGCGTATTTTAGCCACCTAAAAAAAGACAAAAATAGTAAAATAAAGGTCAGTTAAAATTTATACTATATTATGAATATGTGTACCGTTTTAGCTAGCTTTCTGACATACTGTTGGTTGTTTACCTCAGTGGTCCCCAACCACCGGGCCGCGGCCCGGTACTGGTCCGTGGATCGATTGGTATCGGGCCGCACAAGAAATAATTTTTTTTTTCTTTCTTTTTTTAATTAAATCAACATAAAAAACACAAGATACACTTACAAGTAGTGCACCAACCCAAAACAACTCTCTCCCCCCTTTTGTTCTGGGCATTGAACATGAAGACTCTTCCTTCACTGTTCCGAGTGGCCATGAGAGTCTTGGCAGTGCCTGCCTCCAGTGCTCCAGTGGAGCGAGTTTTCAGCCATGGTGGCATCATACTACGCCCCCATCGTGCACAAATGACTGACAGACTCTTGGCTAATTTGGTCTTTTGCAAATGCAATGCAGCATAGGGCCCTGACATATAAAAAGTACAACTTTTTTGTTATGTTCACGTATATGTCATGTTTTTTCAATGTTAACACTTTTGTACAAATAAGTACATTTGCACTTTATTTTTCAATGTGTTTGTTCTGTAAAGGAATGAGTTAATGTTTAAAATGACTGGTTAATAGTGCTATTATAAAGTGCAATGTCAGCACAATTTTCTTTCCTGCAATTTAAAATGCACTTGTTTTAATAAATAAATACAGCGTTTGAAAAGCATACACAATCTGTGTTAATATATTAGTCTGTGGTTAAAAGGACTTGAAAGGACTCGAAACTCAAAATGCAGGACTTAGGACTTGACTTGAGACTTTCCAGTCTTGACTTTGGACTTGACTCGGGGCTTGCCTGTCTTGACTCGGGACTTGACTCGGACTTGAGGGCAAAGACTTGAGACTTACTTGTGACTTGCAAAACAATGACTTGGTCCCACCTCTGGGAGTGAGCCATCACTCTTTGGGGTGGGAAGCGGCCCATCAGAGGTCAAATCTGAAACACTTGGGGTCTAATATAGCCACAACAGGGGGCTCGGTGTCTCGGTGTGTGTGAGGTCTCCTGTTGGTCGGTTTGACGTGCATGTGTGTGTGTAGAACACTTAACAGGTTGTCCAGGGGCTGAGGTGTGAACTCCTCTCAGGTGAGCTGTTAAAGGCAAATGTGTTTATAGCTGTGGATAAATGTTCAGTCCCTGCTGCGAAGGGCTGGGTAATGAGTGCATCTACAGGATGTGAGGGTTTGTTATGGGAGCAAGCACCTGGTCTAATTAATGCCATCCTAGAAGCCCCATGGAGGTCTGACCTTTCGCTCAAAGCTTCCAGCTCCTCACCCTGGTTGGGGCGGCCATCGGTGAGGCTTGCATTATTGATACGACTGAGAGCAGGGGGAGGATCAGGATTCAGCCTTTTGTATGTGTAAATGTGTGCGGCTGGTTTTGGGTCATGTGCGCAAACAAATGAGCTCACAGGAAATGGAACATTATAATGGGAAGGTTAGATGAGACTAACCTCAAATGCAGGATTCTGTAGGGTCTCCTGGAAGGAGAGCGTCCTAAATAGGTAATAGGTAATCAACAGTGATGTGCGGTGAGGTTCATGGCTGGTGAGCAGAGGTGGGTAGAGTAGCCAGAAATTGTACTCAAGTAAGAGTACTGTTACTTTAGAGATTTATTACTCAAGTAAAAGTAAGGAGTAGTCACCCAAATATTTACTTGAGTAAAAGTAAAAAGTATGTTGTGAAAAAACTACTCAAGTACTGAGTAACTGATGAGTAACATACACACACATATCATATATATATATATATATACATATATATATATATATATATATATATATATATATATATACACACATAAATTGATATATACAGTGGGGCAAAAAAGTATTTAGTCAGCCACCGATTGTGCAAGTTCTCCCACTTAAAATGATGACAGAGGTCTGTAATTTTCATCATAGGTACACTTCAACTGTGAGAGACAGAATGTGAAAAAATCCAGGAATTCACATTGTAGGATTTTTAAAGAATTTATTTGTCAATTATGGTGGAAAATAAGTATTTGGTCAATAACAAAAATTCAACTCAATACTTTGTAATATAACCTTTGTTGGCAATAACAGAGGTCAAACAATTACTATAGGTCTTTACCAGGTTTGCACACACAGTAGCTGGTATTTTGGCCCATTCCTCCATGCAGATCTTCTCGAGAGCAGTGATGTTTTGGGGCTGTCGCCGAGCAACACGGACTTTCAACTCCCTCCACAGATTTTCTATGGGATTGAGGTCTGGAGACTGGCTAGGCCACTCCAGGACTTTCAAATGCTTCTTACGGAGCCACTCCTTCGTTGCCCGGGCGATGTGTTTGGGATCATTGTCATGCTGGAAGCTTTCATCTTCAAAGCGCTCACTGATGGAAAGAGGTTTTGGCTCAAAATCTCACGATACATGGCCCCATTCATTCTTTCCTTAACACGGATCAGTCGGCCTGTACCCTTAGCAGAAAAACAGCCGCAAAGCATGATGTTTCCACCCCCATGCTTCACAGTAGGTATGGTGTTCTTGGGATGCAACTCAGTATTATTCTTCCTCCAAACACGACGGGTTGAGTTTATACCAAAAAGTTCTATTTTGGTTTTATCTGACCACATGATATTCTCCCAATCCTCTGCTGTATCATCCATGTGCTCTCTGGCAAACTTCAGACGGGCCTGGACATGCACTGGCTTAAGCAGGGGGACACGTCTGGCACTGCAGGATTGGATTCCCTGTCGGCGTAGTGTGTTACTGATGGTAACCTTTGTTACTTTGGTCCCAGCTCTCTGCAGGTCATTCACCAGGTCCCCCCGTGTGGTTCTGGGATTTTTACTCACCGTTCTCATGATCATTTTGACCACACGGGATGAGATCTTGCGTGGAGCCCCAGATCGAGGGAGATTATCAGTGGTCTTGTATGTCTTCCATTTTCTGATAATTGCTCCAACAGTTGATTTTTTCACACCAAGCTGCTTGCTTATTGTAGATTCACTCTTCACAGTCTGGTGCAGGTCTACAATTCTTTTCCTGGTGTCCTTCGACAGCTCTTTGGTCTTGGCCATAGTGGAGTTTGGAGTTTGACTGTTTGAGGCTGTGGACAGGTGTCTTTTATACAGATAACGAGTTCAAACAGGTGTCATTAATACAGGTAGCGAGTGGAGGACAGAAGAGCTTCTTAAAGAAGAAGTTACAGGTCTGTGAGAGCCAGAGATCTTCCTTGTTTGAAGTGACCAAATACTTATTTTCCACCATAATTTACAAATAAATTATTTAAAAATCCTACAATGTGAATTCCTGGATTTTTTTTTCACATTCTGTCTCTCACAGTTGAAGTGTACCTATGATGAAAATTACAGACCTCTGTCATCATTTTAAGTGGGAGAACTTGCACAATTGGTGGCTGACTAAATACTTTTTTGCCCCACTGTACAGTATATCATTTATATTTATTTATTTTGCCGTTTTTGTTTACATGTTAAATGTGTTTTAATGAATATACATGCATGTTTAACACATATAGATTCCTTTCTTTCATGAAGACAAGAATATAAGTTGGTGTATTACCTGATTCTGATGACTTGCATTGATTGTAATCAGACAGTAGTGATGATAACGTCCACGTTTTCAAATGGAGGAGAAGAAAAGTTCCTCCTTTCTGTCTAATACCACGTGAAAGTGGTTGGTTTTTGGCATTTTATTTGTCCAGCTTCCATATTCGTTTTCACACACTTTACAAGAAATACATTGGCGGCAAATTCCGTAGCTTGCCAGCTTGTTTGCGCTGGCTTTCGGAGACTCTTATTTTGTAAGTGCATGCGCGATGGAGCGACACTTTTATTGTGAAGACAGGAACTGTGCAGTCAGTCTTTAGGCTTTTGACGGGATGTACGGTTGAAATAAAAAAGTGTCTTTTTTCCTTCACACTTTTGATTGATTGATTGAAACTTGTATTAGTAGATTGCACAGTACAGTACTTATTCCGTACAATTGACCACTAAATGGTAAAACCCCAATAAGTTTTTCAACTTGTTTAAGTCAGGTCATGTGACCGCCTGGCTCTGTTTGATTGGTCCAACGTCACCAGTGACTGCATTTGATTGGTGGAACGGAGTCAAACGTCACTAGTGACTGCATTTTATTGGTGGAACGGAGTGAAACGTCACCAGTAACGCAGGCACTTTGAAGGTCTGTCTGACAGACCAAAACAAACAAAGCGTGCATTAACAGATCGATAAAAATTAGTAGCGAGTAGCAAGCTGAATGTAGATAAAAGTAGCAGAGTAAAAGTAGCGTTTCTTCTCTATAAATATACTCAAGTAAAAGTAAAAGTAAGTTGCATTAAAACTACTCTTAGAAGTACAATTTATCCCAAAAGTTACTCAAGTAGATGTAACGGAGTAAATGTAGCGCGTTACTACCCACCTCTGCTGGTGAGGCACAGACTTCATCACAGCCAGATTTACAAACATATGAACCCTAAAGAGTATCTTATTCACCATTTGATTGGCAGCAGTTAACAGGTTAAGTTTAAAAGCTCATACCAGCATTCTTCCCTGCTTGGCACTCAGCATCAAGGGTTGGAATTGGGGGTTAAATCACCAAAAATTATTCACGGGCGCGGCGCCGCTGCTGCCCACTGCTCCCCACTGCTCCCCTCACCTCCCAGGGGGTGATCAAGAGGATGGGTCAAATGCAGAGGACAAATTTCACCACACCTAGTGTGTGTGTGACAATCATTGGTACTTTAACTTAACTTTAACTTTACACATACAAACTGTAGCACACAAAAAAGCACATTTAATAAAAAAAAAACGTTATTATGGTCTTACCTTTACTTATAAGTGCGGGAACAGTGGTGTTCGTGTTGGAGGAGTTGTGAATGAATGAAATATGAAATCCGTGCTGCAGTCTGCAGGTGTACCTAATGTTGTGTCCCTGCAGTCGTTCGCGGCTCCTCCGGCGCGAGCAATGTTGTTTTTGCACTTTTTGGCTTCTTGTTAAGTGACTTTTTTTGGGTGGATTCGGTCTTGCACGTGGAGGGTTTGGGTGTGGGCTTTGGTTGGTGTGGCGCTCCGGTCAGGGGGTGCAGTCTGCGGCGCAGGTGCAATAACCGGCACCAGGAGGCGGGATTACGCGAGCCTCACACAGTGCGTCTTCGCAGCAATTTTATGATCGCTCAGCACAAGAAATACGTTACACACATACAGTTGTTGACAAAATACACTGTACATTATATACCTCAGCTAACTAAACTATGGAAATGTATAATATAATTCATATAGCAATACGGTCTCACTGCACAGCAGGCCAGCAGTTAGCCGGGTCCGCAATCCATGTTGAGGCACTGAGTGACGTGCCTCAACTGGCTGCTGATCACCGCACCGTCTCTTCTCAGTATTTGAACGGCAAATGTGAAAATTCTGCGATTTTGAATAAAAATAATCTAAAACTGGTGAAGTTAAATGGAAAATAACTTTATAGTATAATCACTGGATACATATAACAATTTAATTAATTTTTTTTCTTTTTACATTTTTATTCTTTCCATGATGCATAGAGGCAGGTGAGGCGGGGCCTCACCTGCCTCTAGTGACCGCACGTCACTGGTAATCAATAAGGTAATCAAAAAGGAACAAGATTTCTCTACAGAATCTCCTCTCTGGTCAACAAAAGCACCATGAAGATTCTAGCAGGAACTCTCATTCAACCCCTTTTTTTCGATTACGCACGCACCTCCTGGTACCCTAGCACCTCCAAAGCCCTCAAATCTAGACTCCAAACATCCCAGAACAAGCTAGTCAGATTACTTCTAGACCTCCACCCCAGATCACACCTCACTCCTACCCACTTCTCCAAAGTGGACTGGCTCAGGGTGGAGGACAGAGTAAAACAACTTGCACTGAGCCTGGTCTATAAAATCCTCTACACCTCCCTGACACCGAAGTACATGTCAAACTACTTCCTTAACGTAAATGACCGCCTTAACCACAACACCAGGGGGAGCTGCACTAACCACGTTAAACCCAGATTCCGATCTAACAAAGGTCTTAACTTATTCTCCTTCTATGCCACATCAATATGGAATGCACTCCCAACAGGTGTAAAAGAAAGGGCATCTCTATCCTCCTTCAAAACCGAATTAAAAGAACACCTGCAGGCAACTTCAACCCTAAACTAACACCCTCCCTCTTCCACATCCCACCTCCCCGGATTGTAAATAATCAAATGTAAATAATGAAATGTAGATACTTAGTCTTATGCTTTCTGATCTCTATCTCTATGTCCACTACTTGCTGTACATATCCTACCAAGTCAGTACTAAACTCTTTCAATGTCCATTTCTCTGATGATGCAATTGTTGATGACTGAAGTGTTGATATCAACCAAGCCTAACCCCCCCTCCCTCCACATCACACACCCCGGATTGTAAATAATGTAAATAATTTAATGTATATACTCTGATGATTACCGTATTTTCCGCACTATAAGGCGCACCTAAAAACCACAAATTTTCTCAAAAGCTGACAGTGCGCCTTATAACCCGGTGCGCTTTATATATGGATAAATATTAAGATTCATTTTCATAAAGTTTCGGTCTCGCAACTTCGGTAAACAGCCGCCATCTTTTTTCCCGGTAGAACAGGAAGCGCTTCTTCTTCTACGCAAGCAACCGCCAAGGTAAGCACCCGCCCCCATAGAACAGGAAGCGCTTCTTCTTCTACTGTAAGCAACCACCCGCCCGCGTAGAAGAAGAAAAAGCGCGCGGATATCACCGTACGTTTCATTTCCTTTGTGTGTTTACATCTGTAAAGACCACAAAATGGCTCCTACTAAGCGTCAGGGATCCGGTTCATGAAAAGACGCAATCTCTCCATCCGCACACGGATTACTATTTCACAGCAACTGATATTCCTGTGAACCGCACTGTGGATACAACGGGAGCACGTACGGTGAATATTCGCACCACAGGGAATGAGAAGTCATCCTTCACTGTGGTTCTAGCTTGCCATGCTAATGGCCAGAAACTTCCACCCATGGTGATATTCAAAAGGAAGACCTTGCCAAAAGAGACCTTTCCAGCCGGCGTCATCATAAAAGCTAACTCGAAGGGATGGATGAAGAAAAGATGAGCGAGTGGTTAAGGTAAGTTTAAGTTTACGCGAAGAGGCCGGGTGGCTTTTTTCACGCAGCTCTGTCCATGTTGATATACGTATGTTTGTGATTGCACATTTGCGTACATTTTGGGAGTGAACAGAGTTGTTAGAACGCTGGTTTTTAATATATTATTAAAGTTTGACTGACCTATCTGACTGTTTTTTTGACATTCCTTTAGCGCAGTTAGATGCGGCTTACAACACGGGGCGGCTTATAGGTGGACAAAGTTTTGAAATATGCCGTTCATTGAAGGCGCGGCTTATAACCCAGGGCGGCTTATGGTGCGGAAAATACGGTAACTTGTGTGATGACTGTATTATGATGATAGTATATATCTGTATCATGAATCGATTTAAAGGGGAACATTATCACCAGACCTATGTAAGCGTCAATATATACCTTGATGTTGCAGAAAAAAGACCATATATTTTTTTAACCCATTTCCAAACTCTAAATGGGTGAATTTTGGCGAATTAAACGCCTTTCTATTATTCGCTCTCGGAGCGATGACGTCACATCAGGAAGCGATCCGCCATTTTCTCAAACACCGAGTCAAATCAGCTCTGTTATTTTCCGTTTTTTCGACTGTTTTCCGTACCTTGGAGACATCATGCCTCGTCGGTGTGTTGTCGGAGGGTGTAACAAAACGAACAGGGACGGATTCAAGTTGCACCAGTGGCCCAAAGATGCGAAGGTGGCAAGAAATTGGACGTTTGTTCCGCACACTTTACCGACGAAAGCTATGCTACGACAGAGATGGCAAGAATGTGTGGATATCCTGCGACACTCAAAGCAGATGCATTTCCAACGATAAAGTCAAAGAAATCTGCCGCCAGACCCCCATTGAATCTGCCGGAGTGTGTGAGCAATTCAGGGACAAAGGACCTCGGTAGCACGGCAAGCAATGGCGGCAGTTTGTTCCCGCAGACGAGCGAGCTATCGACCCTAGCTTCCCTGGCCTGCTGACATCAACTCCAACACTGGACAGATCAGCTTTCAGGAAAAGAGAGCGGATGAGGGTATGTCTACAGAATATATTAATTGATGAAAATTGGGCTGTCTGCACTCTCAAAGTGCATGTTGTTGCCAAATGTATCTCATATGCTGTAAACCTAGTTCATAGTTGTTAGTTTCCTTTAATGCCAAACAAACACATACCAATCGTTGGTTAGAAGGCGATCGCCGAATTCGTCCTCGCTTTCTCCCGTGTCGCTGGCTGTCGTGTCGTTTTCGTCGGTTTCGCTTGCATACGGTTCAAACCGATATGGCTCAATAGCTTCAGTTTCTTCTTCAATTTGGTTTTCGCTACCTGCCTCCACACTACAACCATCCGTTTCAATACATGCGTAATCTGTTGAATCGCTTAAGCCGCTGAAATCCGAGTCTGAATCCGAGCTAATGTCGCTATAGCTTGCCGTTCTATGCGCCATTTTTGTTTGTGTTGGCTTCACTATGTGACGTCACAGGAAAATGGACGGGTATTTATAACGATGGTTAAAATCAGGCACTTTGAAGCTTTTTGTAGGGATATTGCGTGATGGGTAAAATTTTTAAAAAAACTTCGAAAAATATAATAAGCCACTGGGAACTGATTTTTAATGGTTTTAACCATTCTGAAATTGTGATAATGTTCCCCTTTAAGTGGAGCCTGACTTAAACAAGTTGAACAACTTATTGGGGTGTTACCATTTAGTGGTCAATTGTACGGAATATGTACTGTACTGTGCAATCTACTAATACAAGTTTCAATCAATCAATCAATCAAAAGCCTGAAGTCATTGGACACCAGGGCTGGAGGGGATCAGCCACAGGAGTACAGCAACAATGGAATTGAAGATTTTCCCTAACTTTGAAATTGCACGTGTCCAATCACCTTCTGTGCATAACAATGTACCAGCCACTCACCTAAAATACATAGACCAGGCCCACTGTTATGAAACGTATGACTGACACAATGAATAGTGCAATTTCTGTAGTATAATTTTCTAATTTTAAAGGCTATTTGGAAGACTCATTTTTCTCAAAAAAAAAGGTAAATCTAGAAAAAACAAATTCTTATTCAGTGTATTAAACATTTTTTGGGCAGCACGGTGGAACAGGGGTTAGTGTATGTGCCTCACAATACGAAGGTCCTGAGTAGAGATGTCCGATAATATCAGCCTGCCGATATTATCAACCGATAAATGCTTTAAAATGTAATATTGGAAATGATCGGTATCTGTTTTTTTTATTATCGGTATCGTTTTTTTTTGGTTTTTTTTATTAAATTAACATAAAAAACACAAGATACACTTACAATTAGTGCACCAACCCAAAAAAATCTCCCTCCCCCATTTACACTCATTCACACAAAAGGGTTGTTTCTTTCTGTTATTAATATTGTGGTTCCTACATTATATATCAATATATATCAATACAGTCTGCAAGGGATACAGTCCGTAAGCACACATGATTGTGCGTGCTGCTGGTCCACTAATAGTACTAACCTTTATCAGTTCATTTTACTCATTTTCATTAATTACTAGTTTATATGTAACTGTTTTTATATTGTTTTACTTTGTTTTTTATTCAATAAAATGTTTTTAATTTATTTATCTTATTTTATTTTTTTTTTTTTTTTTTTTAAAGGACCTTATCTTCACCATACCTGGTTGTCCAAATTAGGCATAATAATGTGTTAATTCCACGCCACGATTGTATATATCGGTATCGGTAATTAAGAGTTGGACATTATCGGAATATCGGATATCGGCAAAAAAGACATTATCGGACATCCCTACTAGAAATGTTTTCCAGCAATTGACTAAAATAATTTTTGTAAAGTTTTTATAAAGGAACCGGCCCCGAGAAATCTGGTTTTCAATCGCATAATCCGACCATAGTCCGACTTTTCCAAAACCGAATACAGTCGGATTAAGGTGTTTCCATGGGTTGTAGGTAGAGATGTCCGATAATATCGGCCAGCCGATATTATCGGCCGATAAATGCTTTAAAATGTAATAATCGGAAATTATCGGTATCGTTTTTTTTTTATTATTATCGGTATCGTTTTTATTTTTATTTATTATTATTATTTGTTTGTATTAAATCAACATAAAAAACACAAGATACACTTACAATTAGTGCACCACTCCAAAAAAATCTCCCTCCCCCATTCACACTCATTCACACAAAAGGGTTGTTTCTTTCTGTTATTAATATTGTGGTTCCTACATTATATATCAATATATATCAATACAGTCTGCAAGGGATACAGTCCGTAAGCACACATGATTGTGCGTGCTGCTGGTCCACTAATAGTACTAACCTTTAACACTTAATTTTACTCATTTTCATTAATTACTAGTTTATATGTAACTGTTTTTATATTGTTTTACTTTGTTTTTTATTCAATAAAATGTTTTTAATTTATTTATCTTATTTTATTTTATTTTTTATTTTTTTTAAAGGACCTTATCTTCACCATACCTGGTTGTCCAAATTAGGCATAATATTGTGTTAATTCCACGCCACGACTGTATATATCGGTATCGGTAATTAAGAGTTGGACATTATCGGAATATCGGATATCGGCAAAAAAGACATTATCGGACATCCCTACTAGAAATGTTTTCCAGCAATTGACTAAAATAATTTTTGTAAAGCTTTTATAAAGGAACCCGCCCCGAGAGATCTGGTTTTCAATCGCATAATCCCACCATAGTCCGACTTTTCCAAAACCGAATACAGTCGGATTAAGGTGTTTCCATGGGTTGTAGGTAGAGATGTCAGATAATATCGGCCAGCCGATATTATCGGCCGATAAATGCTTTAAAATGTAATAATCGGAAATTATCGGTATCGTTTTTTTAAATTATTATCGGTATCGTTTTTATTTTTATTTATTATTATTATTTGTTTGTATTAAATCAACATAAAAAACACAAGATACACTTACAATTAGTGCACCAACCCAAAAAAATCTCCCTCCCCCATTTACACTCATTCACACAAAAGGGTTGTTTCTTTCTGTTATTAATATTGTGGTTCCTACATTATATATCAATATATATCAATACAGTCTGCAAGGGATACAGTCCGTAAGCACACATGATTGTGCGTGCTGCTGGTCCACTAATAGTACTAACCTTTAACAGTTAATTTTACTCATTTTCATTAATTACTAGTTTATATGTAACTGTTTTTTTATTGTTTTACTTTGTTTTTTATTCAATAAAATGTTTTTAATTTATTTATCTTATTTTATTTCATTATTATTTTTTAAAAAGGACCTTATCTTCACCATACCTGGTTGTCCAAATTAGGCATAATAATGTGTTAATTCCACGCCACGACTGTATATATCGGTATCGGTAATTAAGAGTTGGACATTATCGGAATATCGGATATCGGCAAAAAAGACATTATCGGACATCCCTACTAGAAATGTTTTCCAGCAATTGACTAAAATAATATTTGTAAAGCTTTTATAAAGGAACCGGCCCCGAGAGATCTGGTTTTCAATCGCATAATCCCACCATAGTTCGACTTTTCCAAAACCGAATACAGTCGGATTAAGGTGTTTCCATGGGTTGTAGGTAGAGATGTCAGATAATATCGGCCAGCCGATATTATCGGCCGATAAATGCTTTAAAATGTAATAATCGGAAATTATCGGTATCGTTTTTTTAAATTATTATCGGTATCGTTTTTATTTTTATTTATTATTATTATTTGTTTGTATTAAATCAACATAAAAAACACAAGATACACTTACAATTAGTGCACCAACCCAAAAAAATCTCCCTCCCCCATTTACACTCATTCACACAAAAGGGTTGTTTCTTTCTGTTATTAATATTGTGGTTCCTACATTATATATCAATATATATCAATACAGTCTGCAAGGGATACAGTCCGTAAGCACACATGATTGTGCGTGCTGCTGGTCCACTAATAGTACTAACCTTTAACAGTTAATTTTACTCATTTTCATTAATTACTAGTTTATATGTAACTGTTTTTTTATTGTTTTACTTTGTTTTTTATTCAATAAAATGTTTTTAATTTATTTATCTTATTTTATTTCATTATTATTTTTTAAAAAGGACCTTATCTTCACCATACCTGGTTGTCCAAATTAGGCATAATAATGTGTCAATTCCACGCCACGACTGTATATATCGGTATCGGTAATTAAGAGTTGGACATTATCGGAATATCGGATATCGGCAAAAAAGACATTATCGGACATCCCTACTAGAAATGTTTTCCAGCAATTGACTAAAATAATATTTGTAAAGCTTTTATAAAGGAACCGGCCCCGAGAGATCTGGTTTTCAATCGCATAATCCCACCATAGTTCGACTTTTCCAAAACCGAATACAGTCGGATTAAGGTGTTTCCATGGGTTGTAGGTAGAGATGTCAGATAATATCGGCCAGTTGATATTATCGGCCGATAAATGCTTTAAAATGTAATAATCGGAAATTATCGGTATCGTTTTTTTTTATTATTATCGGTATCGTTTTTATTTTTATTTATTATTATTATTTGTTTGTATTAAATCAACATAAAAAACACAAGATACACTTACAATTAGTGCACCAACCCAAAAAACCTCCCTCTCCCATTTACACTCATTCACACAAAAGGGTTGTTTCTTTCTGTTATTAATATTGTGGTTCCTACATTATATATCAATATATATCAATACAGTCTGCAAGGGATACAGTCCGTAAACACACATGATTGTGCGTGCTGCTGGTCCACTAATAGTACTAACCTTTAACAGTTAATTTTACTCATTTTCATTAATTACTAGTTCTGTTTTTATATTGTTTTACTTTGTTTTTTATTCAATAAAATGTTTTTAATTTATTTATCTTATTTTATTTTATTATTATTTTTTAAAAAGGACCTTATCTTCACCATACCTGGTTGTCCAAATTAGGCATAATAATGTGTTAATTCCACGCCACGACTGTATATATCGGTATCGGTAATTAAGAGTTGGACATTATCGGAATATCGGATATCGGCAAAAAAGACATTATCGGACATCCCTACTAGAAATGTTTTCCAGCAATTGACTAAAATAATTTTTGTAAAGTTTTTATAAAGGAACCCGCCCCGAGAGATCTGGTTTTCAATCGCATAATCCCACCATAGTCCGACTTTTCCAAAACCGAATACAGTCGGATTAAGGTGTTTCCATGGGTTGTAGGTAGAGATGTCAGATAATATCGGCCAGCCGATATTATCGGCCGATAAATGCTTTAAAATGTAATAATCGGAAATTATCGGTATCGTTTTTTTTAATTATTATCGGAATCGTTTTTATTTGTATTTATTATTATTATTTGTTTGTATTAAATCAACATAAAAAACACAAGATACACTTACAATTAGTGCACCAACCCAAAAAAATCTCCCTCCCACTCATTCACACAAAAGGGTTGTTTCTTTCTGTTATTAATATTCTGATTCCTACATTATATATCAATATATATCAATACAGTCTGCAAGGGATACAGTCCGTAAGCACACATGATTGTGCATAATGCTGGTCCACTAATAGTACTAACCTTTATCAGTTAATTTTACTCATTTCCATTAATTACTAGTTTATATGTAACTGTTTTTATATTGTTTTACTTTCTTTTTTATTCAATAAAATGTTTTTAATTTATTTATCTTATTTTATTTTATTATTATTTTTTAAAAAGGACATTATCTTCACCATACCTGGTTGTCCAAATTAGGCATAATAATGTGTCAATTCCACGCCACGACTGTATATATCGGTATCGGTAATTAAGAGTTGGACATTATCGGAATATCGGATATCGGCAAAAAAGACATTATCGGACATCCCTACTAGAAATGTTTTCCAGCAATTGACTAAAATAATTTTTGTAAAGTTTTTATAAAGGAACCCGCCCCGAGAAATCTGGTTTTCAATCGCATAATCCGACCATAGTCTGACTTTTCCAAAACCGAATACAGTCGGATTAAGGTGTTTCCATGGGTTGTAGGTAGAGATGTCAGATAATATCGGCCAGCCGATATTATCGGCCGATAAATGCTTTAAAATGTAATAATCGGAAATTATCGGTATTGTTTTTTTTTTATTATTATCGGTATCGTTTTTATTTTTATTTATTATTATTATTTGTTTGTATTAAATCAACATAAAAAACACAAGATACACTTACAATTAGTGCACCAACCCACAAAACCTCCCTCCCCCATTTACACTCATTCACACAAAAGGGTTGTTTCTTTCTGTTATTAATATTCTGGTTCTTACATTATATATCAATATATATCAATACAGTCTGCAAGGGATACAGTCCGTAAGCACACATGATTGTGCGTGCTGCTGGTCCACTAATAGTACTAACCTTTAACAGTTAATTTGACCCATTTTCATTAATTACTAGTTTATATGTAACTGTTTTTATACTGTTTTGCTTTCTTTTTTATTCAAGATATTTTTTTAATTTATTGATCTTATTTTATTTTATTCATTTTTAAAAAAAAAGGACCTTATCTTCACCATACCTGGTTGTCCAAATTAGGCATAATAATGTGTTAATTCCACGACTGTATATATCGGTATCGGTTGATATCGGTATCGGTAATTAAAGAGTTGGACAATATCTGAGTTATTGTGCAGAAATGTAGGGAAATAACTACAAATGTGCGCTACATTCGCTAACCGTGTTACAAAAAAGATCAGTTAGAATAATACATAATGTTGGATATAGAGAACATACAAACCTTTTATTTATTAAGTGAAAAATATTAAAGTTCGGTGATTTGGTAAAATTGCAAACAGCTAAAATGATGTACAAAGCAAACTATAACCTGCTACCAAAGAATGTACAACAATTCTTCTCAACTAAAGAGGAGAAATATAACCTTAGAGGAAAAAAATTATTTAAAACATTTATATGCACGTACAACACTTAGAACTTTTAGTATATCAGTATGTGGAATTAAACTATGGAATGGATTACCGTATTTTCCGCACCATAAGGCGCCCTGGGTTATAAGCTGCGCCTTCAATGAACGGCATATTTCAAAACTTTGTCCACCTATAAGCCGCCCCGTGTTGTAAGCCGCATCTAACTGCGCTAAAGGAATGTCAAAAAAACAGTCAAATAGGTCAGTCAAACTTTAATAATATATTAAAACCAGCGTGATGTGGGCGCGCATGGAGTCGTATATCAACATGGACGAAGCTGCGTGAAAAAAGCCACCCGGCCTCTTCGCGTAAACTTCCCTTAACCACTCGCTCATCTTTTCTTCATCCATCCATCCCTTCGAGTTAGCTTTTATGATGACGCCGGCTGGAAAGGTCTCTTTTGGCAAGGTCTTCCTTTTGAATATCACCATGGGTGGAAGTTTCTGGCCATTAGCATGGCAAGCTAGAACCACAGTGAAGGATGACTTCTCATTCCCTGTGGTGCGAATATTCACCGTACGTGCTCCCGTTGTATCCACAGTGCGGTTCGCAGGAATATCAGTTGCTGTGAAATAGTAATCCGTGTGCGGATGGAGAGATTGCGTCTTTTCATGAACCGGATCCCTGTCGCTTAGTAGGAGCCATTTTGTGGTCTTTACAGATGTAAACACACAAAGGAAATGAAACGTACGGTAATATCCGCGCGCTTTTTCTTCTTCTACGCGGGCGGGTGGTTGCTTACAGTAGAAGAAGAAGCGCTTCCTGTTCTACCGGGAAAAAAGATGGCGGCTGTTTACCGTAGTTACGAGACCGAAACTTTATGAAAATGAATCTTATTATTAATCCATATATAAAGCGCACCGGGTTATAAAGCGCACTGTCAGCTTTTGAGAAAATTTGTGGTTTTTAGGTGCGCCTTATAGTGCGGAAAATACGGTAAGTAAAGAAGTTAAAAATTGTACTGATATGATCCAGAGGTTGTTCAAAATAGTGCTTACAGAGTACAAAGAAGAAGAATTATGAGAAATACTGCCAACCTTATTGAAAATAAGATATTCTTCATCTCAGTATGTTAATAATGACTGAATTAATTAATTAATTAATTACATATTAAAAAACTGTTTTATACTAATTCATAGATGCTATTTTATTATATAAAAAGGTCAGTAAATGATTCTATATATTTGTAAACGCTTTGAAGTGGGAAAGGGGTAGGATTAAATAAGCTTTGCTTCTTCCTACTCCTTTTCGGGCATGATGTAAAATGAAATGATATGAAATCGTGTGATGTTTTATGATGTAAGTGTGTTCATGTTCCAAATAAACTAAAGAAAGATATCGAAATTTCGGATATCGGCAAATAGCCATTATCGGACATCCCTAGTCCTGAGTAGTCCTGAGTTCAAACCCGGGCTCGGGATCTTTCTGTGTGGAGTTTGCATGTTCTCCCCGTGACTGCGTGGGTTCCCTCCGGGTACTCCGGCTTCCTCCCACCTCCAAAGACATGCACCTGGGGATAAGTTGATTGGCAACACTAAATTGGCCCTAGTGTGTGAATGTGAGTGTGAATGTTGTCTGTCTATCTGTGTTGGCCCTGTGGTAAGGTGGCGACTTGTCCAGGGTGTACACCGCCTTCCGGCCGAATACAGCTGAGATAGGCTCCAGCATCCCCCCGCGACCCCAAAAGGGACAAGCGGTAGAAAATGGATGGATGGATGGATGTATTCAATGTCCTATTACCAGAGGTGGGACCAAGTCATTGTTTTGCAAGTCACAAGTAAGTCTCAAGTCTTTACCCTCAAGTCCGAGTCAAGTCCCGAGTCAAGACAGGCAAGCCCCGAGTCAAGTCCAAAGTCAAGACTGGAAAGTCTCAAGTCAAGTCCTAAGTCCTGCATTTTGAGTTTCGAGTCCTTTCAAGTCCTTTTAACCACAGACTAATATATTAACACAGATTGTGTATGCTTTTCAAACGCTGTATTTATTTATTAAAACAAGTGCATTTTAAATTGCAGGAAAGAAAATTGTGCTGACATTGCACTTTATAATAGCACTATTAACCAGTCATTTTAAACATTAACTCATTCCTTTACAGAACAAACACATTGAAAAATAAAGTGCAAATGTACTTATTTGTACAAAAGTGTTAACATTGAAAAAACATGACATATACGTGAACATAACAAAAAAGTTGTACTTTTTATATGTCAGGGCCCTATGCTGCATTGCATTTGCAAAAGACCAAATTAGCCAAGAGTCTGTCAGTCATTTGTGCACGATGGGGGCGTAGTATGATGCCACCATGGCTGAAAACTCGCTCCACTGGAGCACTGGAGGCAGGCACTGCCAAGACTCTCATGGCCACTCGGAACAGTGAAGGAAGAGTCTTCATGTTCAATGCCCAGAACAAAAGGGGGAGAGAGTTTTTTTTGGGTTGGTGCACTACTTGTAAGTGAATCTTGTGTTTTTTATGTTGATTTAATTAAAAAAAGAAAAAACATATATATATATATTTCTTGTGCGGCCCGATACCAATCGATCCACGGACCAGTAGCGGGCCGCGGCCCGGTGGTTGGGGACCACTGAGGTAAACAACCAACAGTATGTCAGAAAGCTAGCTAAAACGGTACACATATTCATAATATAGTATACATTTTAACTGACCTTTATTTGACTATTTTTGTCTTTTTTTAGGTGGCTAAAATACGCGGTGCTGCTGACCGCCGTCTAACCTTACGTGTGATATGTTGACTAACGTAACCCTGCTTAAAAAAAATCACTGAACAAAAAGTATGAATAAGGTAGTGAACTGCAACAGATTCCCGTGTTTGCAATAACGTTATAACGTTAGCAGTGAGTTTACAGCCTCACTGATTTAACTACACAGCAAACAAAAGTCACCTTACTTAGCCAATAAACGTTATCTTACATTCAAAACTTACCGTTCTTTGTGCAACTTCAAATGCCGGACGAAGTTGGAAGTTGTTGCCTCTCCATCAGTCATTTTCGAACCGCATGTGTTGCATACTGCAAACCGTTTTGTGTTGACCACCTCGTAATTTTTATACCCAAACAAAATTATTTTAGGTATCATTTTTTGTTCACTGGCGTGTGGTTTGGACATGTCTTCTTCGTTGGTTGTCCTGCAATTTGATTGGATGAATGCTGTGTGATGAAAACAAAGTAGATCTAATTTGATT